>NC_134708.1:54427473-54727473 GCF_043290135.1 Rhipicephalus microplus
CCTTTACATGGGGCAGGTAGAACAGCGTGAATTCAACTTTTTATGTTGTTTCTGATTTCAAAGTGAGCAGGAGGAAGAAATCTTAAGCGGAAGAACAGAGACGTTAGCCAGTTCTTAGACCGGCTGGCTACCCGGTGCTAAGGAAATGGGTGAGGGGAATAAAAGATGATAAAAAGATATGTTGTGAAGAGAGAGAAACAGAAATTACAAAAAATATAGCGACAGAGGAAAGGCAACATCAAAGAGTATAAGACACTGAAGTCTGTCTTTGAGGCCAGTTGTCCGCAAAAAACGTATCAGAGCTTTCAAAGCCTTCTGGGCTGAGGATGGACTCGGCCAATGACCCAAAATCCTTTGTTCCGACAAAGGCCGATCATCCAGTCTATGTAAAGCTGCAGTAAAATCTCAAGTAGTAATCGGTGAAGTGTTACGTGCCAACATAAAAATATGAACAAGTTTCTTTTTAATAGCAAGACGTAACTGGCTTCTTTTAAAAACCAATTTTTTGCATGGAAGCGGTACAATATTATCGCCGTGGAAAATTTTTTTCGCTAAATAATTCCCACAAACGAACTGATTATTGCTGGTGGTAGACTATTGTGAATGTTTTGTTGGTATCGCTGGCCAACAACGACATAATTGTTCGCAGCACTATCATTAGTGTTCCTTGTGGTAATTCTGGCAATTATGTATTGATTGCACTCTCGGTATTACTGCTGGTAGCTTGAGAAAAATCTGTCTATGTTATCGACAGTTCATTTCCCGACAGTTTTGCATGACTGCTCCTGGCCCTTCGTTCAAATTGATAAGCCATGTGTGAGGTCACGTTTTTGTTCAGCTCAGTATAATGTAGCAAATCAGAGGCGTTTCTACTAGTCAAGCCTAACGTCTTTCTTTATCTTAGACGGGCTAAAGGGGAGGAGGGGGATAATGCAAACACTGCTACTCACGTAGGGCAAGCGTGCGATAATTCGAGGCAGTTGCGTCGCGTGTTTTTCACACTTGTGTAGGGTAATAAACCAGAACTATCTATTTCAGTCAAAATTCTGGCCTGTACATATTTCTTTTCTTCCTTCTTTCTTTCTTACTTTCTTTCTTTCTTTCTTTTCTTCTTTCTTTTCTTCTTTCTTTCTTTTTTTCTTTCTTTATTTCTCTCTCGTCTTTTTTCATGGAGTGAAATGCACGTACAACAAGGTGCGCTTTGATGACCATAGCTGGTCAAGTTTTATGCATAATACCCCACCACAGCACACCTCATGATTCTTACTCCCCGTCCTATGGCGTGAAACTACAAAACTTTCAACATTTTTGCTTTCTCATATAAGCATCAACATGAAAGAAAGAATATTACTTTTGCAAGGCGTGTGGACGTAAATTTTACTCTTTACAAAACAGACTAATCAACACAAAATAATATTTTTGAGAATCTCAGATACTTTTAAATGCTTTGTTGGCCGCGTATCTGGTATTTCTTTCGTGGCGCTTATCTGCACATGCTTCATTATCCACGCCAATTATCAGCGTTATATTACCTATGTCTATCAACGCCTTCTTTTATTGTCAATGCCAGCTATGTTCAGGTACAGCTTCGGGTAATATAATTTCACCAGGCTTCTTAAAGTAAGCTTTTGTAACGCCGTTTATTTCTGTTGAATATGGCTGAACAAGCATAGAGTACGTTTGGCTAATAGGGGTTTTTCATATTGCAATCAATTTTTCGACTGAAAGTTCTACGATTTTCACCATAGTTCCGCCAAAATTGGTGCTATGATGAACCAGAAAAGACTGAACTTTAGAAATAACGAGGACGTTTGGCCTAAACTTTAAGCCGAAAATAAATATTTTCCAGAAATACCTTGAGATGGTGACATTGTTACACTTTCTTTTGTATTTGCACCATATTCTGAGCGCTGAAAAAAGGTTTAATATTTTGTCAATTTCTACTGTGTTTTTAATAAATATTTATTTCAAAACTTGTTCATATAAATTTTCATTTTGTCTCGGAATGAGTATATTGAAAATATCCTTTGTTGTCCACCCTTTTATTCTTTCACATTTTACTCAGTCTAATTTCTTACTGCCGTGTTGCCTCGCCTTGTGGCTCTACTTTCTACATTTCAAGCTTGATATCTATTTTCTTTTCTTTTTGTTTGTATAGTTGTTTGTATCTTGAGAGCTTTATGAGTGCAGCGAAGTTAACACTTTGCTTAGTGCTAAGTGCATTTTAAAAAATCCCCCTTTCTAAATATTTGCAGCTTTTTCTGACACACTGCTGTCAAACGTGAAGCACGCTTTACAGGCAAAACGTTCGAATGTTATAAAATCTTTGAAGGTAGAGTAAACTTGTTATCTAATTTTTCTTGTTTATGTAGTTTTTTGTGTCTTGAGAGCTTTACGGGTGCAGCGAAGTTGACAATGTGCATAGTGCTGAGTACATCTAAGAAATCCTCCTTTCTTAACAACTGCAGCTTCCTCTCACGCAATGCTGTGAGACGTGAAGCACGCTTTACAGTCAGGACTTCTGATTGATATAAAATAAATCAAGGTAGAGTTGCGAGATGAAAGAGAGGTCAATGCCTGTCTGACAAACAACAGCGATCTTAGCGAATGGAAAAAACGTGTACGATTCCGGCGAAAGTATTCATGCCGAATCAACTGAATATTTCGTACATAGATATTAATTGAATCAAGACTTGGTTGGTTTCTGCTGTTTGCAACCCATACTACTACTACTACTACTACTACTACTACTACTACTACTAATATTAATAATAAATATTATAGTACAGTCTAAATACAGTGTGCATTACTCTACATGAGTCAATACTTTGTATATATACATGCAAAATATGGCAACACAAGCCGATATCGGCTAATTGGAAGTCATTATGCCATACTTTGCCCGCGTTGATCATAATTTGACCAACACTAACAAGCATTACGCTATGATAGTTTGTGTTAACAGTATGCTTGTTACTTAACTAGACTCGGCTCATCAAAAGCTTATTAATAACCTGCAGATTGGTGCCCTGGCGAGATTGAACCTTTACACGGCTTCCCAGGTCTGCTGGATGGCCCCTACTTGGTCTTTTAATTTTGAAGTAGCTGCCCCGCTGCGGTGGTCTACTGGCTACGGTACTTGGCTGCTGACCCACAGGTCGCGGGATCGAATATCGTCTGCGACGGCTGCATTTTTGATGGAGGCGAAAATGTGGTAGGCTCGCGTGCTCAGATTTGGGTGCACGTTAAAGAACCCCAGGTGCTTGAAATTTTCGGAGCCCTCCACTACGATGTCTATCATAATCATGTGGTAGTTTTTGGACGTTAAAGCCCACATATTAATCAGTTTCAATGTAGCCAGAGTATCATGCTAACGAGCCTCGAAGAAGTCTCGGTTTTTCATGATTGAAAGGATGCATAGTGTGTGTGTGCGTGTGTGTGTGTGTGTGTGTGTGTGTGTATGTGTGTGTGTGTGTGCGTGTGCGTGTGCGTGTGCATTTCTACAGACTGTGTTCCACGTCTATGTGTTCACCTTTTTATATAGGCTACAATATGCGTTGGAGTATAGCCTGGGGTCGATATGGTTGAGGTGAACACTTAAGGACCACTCCATCAATCTTTGTTTATAGTTCAGAAACATTCGTTGGAGTCTCGGTAACGTCTTGCCCATTGGTTCATCTCATATCATTCCCGAGTACAGGTAGGATAGAGGCATTGAAATACTAACCCGCAGTTCGAGAAGACAGTGAATGAGACTTGGCATACTTTGAACGTCCCGCTAAAGTTACTGTTCATCTCATGGAGGCTGATGGATAGTGAAAGTTCTCACGTACATGCGTGCGTATGTGTAACTAGGCCTACACTGAATATACTACTGAGGTGACTGTCTGGGGTTTGGAAGCAGACGGATGGTAGAAATGTGCGCATGCGTGTTGGACCTTAGTACTTATTGTCGGCTAAACAGCAAGCGTTTCACTCTTTACCTAAGCACCTCGTGTTCGTAGTCACCTTAACATTCGGTCAACTTAGTAAATGTGTGTAACTTTTTTTGTGTTCTTGGGTGATATAAATCGACTTAGACAGGATCTTTTAGAGATCCTGATACATAGATTGATGATTATCGATAGGGCCAGAGAGCACCCTTGTTATCTCTAACGTGCAACCAACAGCAAGGTACGAAATATAGCACGTTCGAATAACTGTAATAATAATTATGTCCCAAGGCAGTAGAGTGATGATGTGACAACGTGGTAGAAGGGCCAGTTCAGTTGCTTTTCGACACTAACCCTCTGCTTCCTCGGGGCATTAAGATGGCGAGCCTCAGCCTCCACTGTAAATGTTTTGTAATGACAATGAGCAGAAAAAAACGCTTGTATGTAACCATAGGGGATGGAACATTGGCTCACGTTTCAACAGTTCTTTTGTGGCTCGTTCTTTTGAAATTTTTTTCAGTAACGTTGCCTCTAGGTGAGATGTAGCTCGTGGGAACCCATGCAGCACACAGTTTCAATAGAGCTGGCGTGTTTTTCTGAACTCGTCTTGTTAGCCGAAATTCAGTGGATACGTTTTGTTATTTCGTCGTATTGCAGTGACTGTTTTGGTCTATGATTCGCCTCACTAGTGTGCCTAAAATAGCTTGGATACTTTGTCACGCACGCACATATGAACACAAAGATGTCCCGGCATTCTTTTTTACGACTCACTCGCCTCAAAGGCGATGAAGAACAGCTCTCTGAAAGGTGAGAAAGAATAAGAGTCGATAAAGTTAAATAATCTGAATATCTTTTCTTAGTCTGACCAAGTTACAAGTATAGGCAAAAATAGGAGGACAAAGGGCAGGACGAGTTCTGGAAGAAGAGCTACGAAACAAACAAGTCCCAATTTGAAAACAATCATATGTCTTTCGCGGTTCTTTTCTACTCAGGAGGAATTTGTCCCATCATCTCTGAAAAGAAAAGGTCACGAAAGTTGTCGACAACATCCGAGTCAACGAGATAAAAAAATTTTATGATGGAGATGATTACAACAAAATAAAAGTGCGGGATAAACATCTTGTCATAAGAACATGTGAGGACAAACGTTTACAGCGTTCGATCGACATCGTGAACTCTTCCCGCTGCTGAGCGAGTGAGCAAGAAATTGTCCTTCTTCGTTTTTGCTACCGCAGTTTCTGTCAAGTGGAACGTAACGATCGTTTTTTTTTCACATTACCTCTCCTTTCTATTAGGAAGCGAAGCCGACCGATGGGTATTTCAGCCTCTGGTCCGGCATGACATGCGATGATCCCTTCGACGAGAAGTTGCGGAGACCGCAACGAACGTGAAAAAAAAAATACACAACTCGGGAGACGAAAGAGGCTACGCTTTCCGAAAGCTTCAATCGGAGAAACGCAGTCGTTTTTTTTTTAGTTGAAGTATCGGGGAAGTAAAACGTAAAACGTCCTGTAGAGAGCTTCTTTCCGATTTGAGCACCACATAGGAACGACCCGTAGAGTTTAGATGGGGGAAACCCATCGTCTCAATTCATGACAACGTCTCGAAGTAAACAGGCATGAACAAACAAAAATGTTCACTCGTTTCTTTTTTTTTTTTTTGCTATCGTAAAATGTAAGGGGCCAACCTAACTTGACCTAGCCTAAGCGAAACGAATGTTTCTGGAAAGTGATTTTGTCTCTTGCAGTCAATGCACCGCTCCCCACGAACCTGATGGCTCGAAGGTAATTCTGTGGAGGTGCTTTTACTGCGATACTTTCGGCGTTGTTTATGCAGCCTATTCTGAAAATTCTAATGCTTGGATATTTGGCTGACTCGAAAAGTCATAAGTACCCACCGTAATAAAGAAAGCAATGCGCAAATACACGAAATTGGAAAGGAAAAAGACCTCACTTTAACTGAATCGCCCGTTTGGTGCCTCAGAATTGGTGCCCGTTTGCTTTGGCAGTTCTCAAAAGGTGACACCAGCAAAATAAACAAGGCATCTATAAAAAAGAACAGACAAAGGAAAAAAACAATGTCACTTTGTATTTAGCGGTAACGCTGAGATAAATGATTTAGCATTACTTCAATAGGTGTGACACCGTGGGAGTAGAGTAGCTACAGGCTACGAAAGCGCTAAAAAGGGCTGTCGCTGCCGATGGAGGCCTCGTGTACACATTGTGTAGTCTGCTAGATGACACCAACTAAGTCACGGCTTATCCCATATCCAGGGCAGTTTACTGCTGCCCCATATAGTAGGGTGAAATTGCGCCCTAAATCGTTGATGACTTTTTGCTGAACCCTCCAACGTGAACCATGAGTGTTGTAAAAATGCGCCTTATGCCAACAGCTTCTAAGTCATAGGCCATTGGTGGTCTGTTAAAACAGGCCAAATGCTTGAACAGGACTACTTGTACGTTGGACGTAATACTGTTTTTTCTCACCTGATTAAGCATGTGCCTGCGGCGTAGTATACTAAGGGCATTAGGATTAGATGTTCGACAAAGCCCTAGATCTCACCCTTTCGAATACTTTTTCAAACACTTAACTTTCTAAAACTCGCAGTAGTGTCTCTATCGAGAACATAAAGCATGATGATGATCACCATCACCATTAATCAGCACGCGCTTTCTACATCCTTATTATCATTTTCTTCTTCATTCAGTTTGTTCCAATAACACGTGCGCCCCTTTCTCCGACGTGATCTGTAATAACATGGGTGGGTGAGAGAATGGGTGCACAGAGAAAGGAAGGAATAGACCAGCAATTAGAGATATAAATACAGAAACAAGGAGGAAGCAAGTATGAGAGAGAAATACAGGGATAAATGAAGAAGAACTAGAGAGGGATAATAAAACATACAAATAGAAATGTGAAGAAGGACGTAGAAAAGAAATAGCGAGAGGAAAGAAAAAAAAGAATTGGAGGAAAGAAATAGAGAAAGAAATAAAATGAAAGCTTGCAAAAGAATGCATAACAGTGAAATCCGGGAATACATACGTGTCTTTAGTCATTGCTGTCTCTTTAACATTGTACCTACAGCGCAAGGTAGGCTATATTTCTTTTTTGTTGTTGTTAAGGTGCAAGCTTTACATGCCTCAGGATGATGGTCACGTGGCAGTAATGTTGATGCTGTAAGAAAAACACAAAACATCTGACTGCTTCTAGAGAGCGAAAAGTTTGCCGGCATCAGATGTGATGGGCTCCTTGGCGACAGCGATGAATGAAGATTGTTGGTAGGCAAAGCCTCCGTCATGCAGGTAACATAAATTTGACGTTGATGTTACTGTCCAGGAATGAGGAACATAAAGCCGAAAGGAAAATAGAGCTACACATGCACAACGACAAAAAATTATTCAGAAGCGCTTTCTATATTTATTTTATTTATTCAATACTGCAGACTCGAGGTCCAAGAAGGGTGGTAATACACATACAAACAAAATAATTGCGAAACGAAACAATAAAGGGCGAAGAAGGTTGTTTGGTAGGTTAGTTCATTCATCGCATGTATTATTATGACAGTTCCATTCACATATGGTTCTTGGAAAGTACGAATACTTCAGTAGGTCTGTGCAAGCAAAATATGAGATCAAGGCCTTTGGGTGGTGGTGTCGGGTGGGCCGGCTACTAAGGGGTGTAAAATACGGGGATGGGTCTAGAGCTATTTTATTGTTCAAAAGTTGATCAAGGAATTCTAATCTAGCTTTTTGTCTTCGCATCTGCAGTAAGGGAATGTTGTTGGCTAGCATTAAATCTGAGGGTGAGTCTAACTTGGAGTACTTGTTGAATATAAATCTAACAGCTTTTCTTTGAATACGCTCAAGAGTGTGTATATTACGTTTTGTATAAGGATCCCATACTATGCTCGCGTACTCTAGTTTTGGCCGCACAAGGGCTGTGTAACAAAGTAGTTTAACATTCGTGGGAGCACTTTGAAGTTTATGTTTAAGAAGACATAGTTTACGAAAGGCAGATGAACAAACATTATCAATATGGAGATTCCAAGATAAGTTGGAAGTGAGTGTCACACCGAGGTATTTGTAGGAGTTTACTTGTTGCAGTGGGGAAGACCCTAATATGTATGTATACGATTGTGGATTCTTTTGGCGAGTCACTGGAAGGCACATTAATTTGCTCGCGTTGAGACATATTCCCCACTTGTTGCACCATTCATATATATTGCAAAGACTAGTGCTCAGATCGTTGAAATCGTTAGCGGAACTTATTTCTTTGAACAAAACACAATCGTCTGCAAACAATCTTATTTCTACACAAGGGTGAATAACATCAACAATATCATTGGTATACAATAGAAAAAGCAAAGGGCCTAACACACTGCCCTGAGGTACGCCCGATGTGACCGGAAGACATTCCGAATATTGGCCCCCTACATCAACGTACTGTTCGAGATTTTTTAAATACGCAGAAATCCAACAAACGAATATTTCGGGTATACCTATTGTTCTAAGTTTGGAAATCAGTTTACTATGGGGAACTTTATCGAAGGCTTTGCAGAAATCTAAGAGCATATCTGTCTTATCGTGTCTATCGATGTTTATAGCAAGAGAGTGAAACAGTGTGACGAGTTGAGTTACGGTGGATAATCCTTTCCGACAACCCTGTTGATAAATGGTTAATTAAGAGTGTTCTTCAATATACTTGTTTATACTAGTAGCTATGATGTGTTCAATAATTTTACAACATTGTGAAGTTACTGAGATTAGACGGTAATTTCCTAGTGCTAAGCGGTCCCCCTTTTTAAAGATGGGTACAACGCGGGCTGTCCTCCAGTCACTGGGCAGCTGAGAAGACAACAAAGAACAGCGAAAAATAATAACCAAAAACTTTGCTAGAGATAAAGCATATTGTCGTAGAAATACGTTTGGTATGTTATCAGGACCACAGGATGCCATAGTTTTTAAATTTAGCAACATAGACACCACGCCTGGATAAGAAATAAACAGTGATTCAGCATAAGGAAAGTCGGTATCATTAGATATGCACTTGAAATCAGAAGTGTTGAACACACTCTGGAAATATTGATTAAAATGCCTGGCAATGTCTTTCTGATCGGTGACGTTGGTTCCATCAATTGATATTTGGGATACAGGTCTTTTCTTTTCACTGATAAAACTCCAGAATTTACTGGGGCCATTTGCAATAAAGTTAGATAATGAGGTTTTAAAGTAATACTCCCTAGAGCTGCGGACAGTTTGAGCGAGACTGTTGTGCGCATCATGTATCAAATCAGCCATTGCCCGCCTTTTTTCAGTCGCTTAACTTTGCGCTTCATATGAATGATGCTGCGATTTATTTATGGTGTTTGTTTGTTAACTTTTTTGTGCTTGGAAGGCACAAAATTATATAAACAGAAATGACACATTTGTTTGAATCGTGTCCAAAGCACGCTAACATTTACGTCATCAAAATTTGTAAGACATGTTTCAAGGTGTTCAATTATATCTGCATCATTAGCCCTGGAAAAGTCTTTAGAGCAGCGAAATACCAGGTTTTTATGGCCAGTTAGTGGAACATTAGGAAAGGAAATGAAGACGTAGCTATGATCAGAAAGACCTTGTCCTACCTCTACTGTATATTCGGAGAAATTGCGGTTCAGAAACACAAGATCTAATATTGAGGTTGAATCCCTCTGTTCGCGTGTAGGTACCTGAACTACCTGCAATAGGTTGCCCCGCCGTGGTGGTCTAGTGGCTAAGGTACTCGGCTGCTGACCCGCAGGTCCCGGGTTCGAATCCCGGCAACGGCGGCTGCATTTCCGATGGAGGCGGAAATGTTGTAGGCCCATGTGCTCAGATTTGTGTGCACGTTAAAGAATCCCAGGTGGTCAAATTTTCCGGAGCCCTCCACTACGGCGTCTCTCATAATCATATGGTGGTTTTGGGACGTTAAACCCCACATATCAATCAATCAAATACCTGCAATAGGTCATGTATAAGCATGATGCCAAACACTATGTTAACACGTTTTGAAGTGTTAATGCCAGCGTCAAGGAGGCGCTCCCAGTCTACTCCAGAAAGGTTCAGGTCACCAATCAGTAAGACTTTTTTACTCCCAAATTTGGCCATATAATTTTTCAGCGTGCTAAGGTATTCTGGAGTAACGTCGGGGGGTCTGTACAACCCAATTACAACGAGACAATGACCCCAGCATGTAGCCCTAATACATAAGCATTCTATGTCAACAAGATCATCCTACAAAACGGCATCGATACACTGTTTTACCAATAGAGCCACCCCTCCTCCCCTAGTGCGTCTATACTTACGAAAAACTGTATAGGATGGGGGCAAGACGTCGTCATTAGGCAAATGCTCGTGTAGCCAAGTCTCAGTAACAACCGTAATATGTTGATCATGTTGCAGCAGAAGCACTTCGAACGCTTCAGTTTTATTCACAATGCTTCGGGTATTAATATTTAGTAGCCTTAACTGTTTGTTACATAGTTCTGCAATAGGTCACGAGTGTGGCTTGGAAGATTGACGGTCTCCTGCTTTTACTCGCCTGTTTTGCAATTCATCCCAATAAAATGTATTTTTATCTACTATAAGCCTGTCGTGTACTAAGAATACTTTTTTTTCCTTGTCGCTTGTCGTTCTTAGCACTGTCCCACAGCATTTTTCGTTTCTTAAGTGTCAACTGCGAATAATCATTCTGAATAGATACCGTCGATCCTTTCAGTTTTTCGGCATTTTCTTATATTACTTTCTTTTCATTAAAAGTTTAAACGGGGAGGATGATAGTCCTTTTACCAGTTTGTTTCCTTGTCGGTGTATGCGTCCGATGGAATCACATTTCACACCAAGCTTTTCTGTGAATATTTCCTTAACCACTTTTTCCCTCAGGGTTGCATCAGTTTCGTTAGGGCACTTGGGAATATCGTGAATAATCAAATTAGACCATCGGGAACCGTCTTCGAGGTCGGTAAGCTTTTTGTTTTGAAAGCTTACAATACGTTCCAGTGATTGTAACGTATTTCCCACCTTTTCACTTGGAATGCTGCGTTCTTGGGAATCCTTTTGTGCCGTAATGAAATCATGTACCACATTTTTCAATTCAATAAACTGTTTGTTTAGTTCAAGCACATCATCGTGAATTTTCACTTGGCCGTTGAGTACTTCTTCATATATTTCTTTCTGGGTGGGGCCAGGGTTTGTTTCCACGTCACCGCATAAAATCAACCGACAAGCACGAAAACACTCATATGCTATATTCCGACAACGCCGAGGGCACGGCAAGACCAAAATACAGCGATAATCACTACGAAACGAACCCACGTTGGAACTAACGTGCATGAGGCAGAACATAGACGTTCTGCACATAGATCTCTGTAATCAGGGCGAGCGAAGCTTCATGAGCGCGTGCCTCACATGCTGCCTTTCTTTCTTTGTTTCTTTCTTTCTTTCTTTCTCGTTTTTGTCTTTGTTTCTCTTTTTTTAGTTCGTTCACTGAAACATTCTTTCTTTCACTATTTCTTTCTGTTTCATTCTTCTCTTCATCTCTTTCATTCATTTTTGTTTCTTTTTTTTTACTTTCTGTGCCTCATTAATTCACTAATTCATTCATTCATTCATTCTATTTTCGCTTTTTCATTTTTTTCCTTTCCCGCTTACTTTGTTTCAGTTATTCTTTCTTATTCCTTTCATTCGCTTTTCCCCCTTTCCCCACATATCATCATCTTTCAATTGTTTTCTCTTTCTTTCTATCGTAATGTGCAATGCTTCCTCTTTGCTTCTTTCATTCTTCTATGCGCGGAATCGGACTTTCACCTACGTACTTTGCAGCGCTACGCTTGAGTTGCTACACGGAAGAGCCATGATCACGCGTTCATATTCAAGCAACAATGAAATACCACAGCGTGAAATGGCAAGTCACCTCGAGAAGCTCGATAAAAATCAAATCAGCTAATCAATAATAGCTCCCTAACCACCTCCACGATCGAGCGAGCATCGATCTTAGAGAAGCGGTTCGTACAATTACGTATGCAATCGGCGCACGTTCGATGGCCTATTTGCGTCAGCTCACCGGTGCCCAGTATTTCGCGTACGTCACTGGCACCATAATATCAGTTATAAAAAAATATTCGCATAATGGTACCATAAAGAGAAATATTTAATTGGTTTAGATTCACAAATTGTATTCGCGCAGCTCTAATGTCTTTCATTTCACTATCATACGTTTTATAACAGAGAAAAAAAATTATGCAGCGTGTCATTTCATAATTTCGTGCCGAAATCTTCGCAAGTGACGTCATGGATCACAAAGTACGTATATTTTGGCGTCTTTGGAATCACAGAGTTGATTCATACTTGGTATGCCAAGCCTATGAACTTCGCAGGGACCGCTTCAGTTTGTTTCAACCAATTAGGAATACGCAGGCCTTGGTAGACGACGTCCAAACCTGTGACCTCACGGCGAATAGTGCGGGAACTGTGAGTTGGCGTCGCCAATCTAAAATTCGTATTATTTCTGCAAAACACCACGCTGAAAGCTTGGTGTTTTTAGTACAGTCGAAGATCAGTTTCTAAATATTTGAGAAATCGTATTGCGCTTTAGTGTCCGTTTAAAGTACGGCTTCAAAGCGAGAAGGAGAGCGTGTACTGTCCCAACAAAAAGAGAGCAGGACAAGGTTGAAGACTTACAATGATCTATATGACGAATACCAAGAAAGAAACGTGGTTTGAAGTTGTTGCTTTACTTTGCCGGTTGACGCCGTTCAATAAACGCCCCCGGGGGTTAAACGGGACCGGACGAGCGGAGTGCGCAGCACGTTTGGTCTCCGAGAAATGCTTTAAAACGCAAGGAAGTAGCTAGCTAGACAGTCTCTGGTATGAGAACACTCGCAGATTGAACGTGCCTGCAGTGGCCCGAGTCCAACGAGCGAGCAAACACCAAGCGTCCTTCTTCGTTGAGTGCGTGCGTCTCTCTCTATCTCTGTGAGAAAGAAAGAGAGAGCCTCGGAGGCAGCATCACTGTTGTCACCGTGTTCCTATAGCGTCACCGAGAAGCCCTCCGCAATCCAGTTGCGCACTATCGTACGGCGGGTGATAAAAACGAAGAGAGTGGCGACTATGCTGTAAAATTGTATAAGCAAAGTGGCTAAACGGATAAGCCAGAGCAAGAATCACGGGAATCGGATGGACGCTATAGGAACACAGTGACAGCACTGATGCTGCCTCCGAGGCTCTCTCTCTCACTCTCTCTCTCTCTCTGTGTGTGAGAGATAGAGAGAAAGAGAGAGAGAGAGAGCCTCAGAGGCAGCATCAGTGTTGTCACCGTGTTCCTATAGCGTCCATCCGATTCACGTGATTTTTGCTCTGGCTTATCCGTTTAGCCACTTTGCTTATACAATTTTACAGCATAGTCGCCACTCTCTTCGTTTTTATCACCCGCCGTACGATAGTGCGCAAGTGGATTGCGGAGGGTTTCTCGGCGTTGATGTGGAGTGTTCTTTCTCTTTTATTTTTGTGGCTGCTGCGTAGTTTAAGTGGTTCGTCCGTCTACTGCCCGAGGCATGCAAAATTGGTCGGTTCCTAAAACGTCACCCGTTTTTTTTCCACCGAGCGCAAAGTTTACGAAGGTTCTCAATGTCTGACGTTGATGCTAAAGTAAGAAGTTCACGCTATAAAAGGAAAGAAAGAGGAGCAAGAGTTGGTGATGATGGTTAATAAGGAGAAGATGGTGATGATGAAAAAGGGGAAGCAGATGCTGATGTTGATGAATATGATGATCATAATGAAGAAGATGATCATGAGAAAGGGGAAGAAGATACTGCTGATTAAGTATATAATGACCATGTTGATGATGATGATAGGGGCCCATTACTCTTTTCGCTTAGTCTTGACTTGTCACACCTATGACTCTCCTCAAAGAGGTGAAATATTCTTGGACACGGTGTCGTGGAGCCTATCTCTCGGCAAGTGGTCTTGTCTCTTCTTCAAAGAAACAAGCTCAGTGCTTACAAAAATTGATTTATATAGTCTACAGATGGTGTAAAAATAGACTTAAACTGTATTTCGACTGATAATATTCATATATTTTAGAAAAGCAGCCCACATGCAGGAATTTTTCAGCTCAAGTATCAAACTTTCTCTCAACTTATCTTTAAAAATCTAGCTTAGGTGGTCGGCTGCCTTTGGCGCTCAATTGCTGACACGGAGGGCGTGGGATTGCAATAAAGGCGATATGCTGAAAGTCTGAGTGTTTAGATTGAGGTGCTCGTTGAAGAACCCCAAATGACTGAAGTTTCTCGAGCCCTCGAGTACAGCGTATCGTTCGATAGTTTAGTGGTTTCGGGACGTAAAGCCCTAACAACTGCTAATATTACCCACTCCTGTAAGAGGTTGTAAAGGCTTACAGTTTGAATAATAATAATAATAATAATAATAATAATAATAATAATAATAATAATAATTAGCTTAAGCTGCTGGTTGGGTGAATTGGTTCATGTTTAGAACAGATTTACCTGTGCAAAAAAAGAACGGACGTAACACATGTTCATGTGTCACTCCCTAAGTGTTCGGTATTTTTGGGCTGGTTGATTTCTGTTATCATTAACTGTGTTTTTGGAAAGGTGGGCCTCCCAGAGTACCTCGAAATTTCAATACATGCCACAGTCACCCATATTGTATTTTCATGGAATCGTACGCAATGCTATGTTTCAAAACTCTCTATACTGACTACTCATTACCCTGTCTAGGCCGGTTTAAACCGACTGGGATGGGGTCGTTCATCAAGATCATCCCGCTCATTGAAGGGTGACGATTGGGCCTAGTTCAGCTTATTTAGCCTAATTAGGGTTCCAATTCTATCCAGGAAACCTCCATTGTTTTTTCCTGGTGCCAGCAATCTTTGAAATAGAATTGTGTAAAAACGTCGCGTATGATTCATATTTGAAGTTACTTCCTCACTGCTTGAGCTGTGCGTTTCAAGTCAAACGCATTTCAATTTCTTTTTGGCAATTTTAAAGCGACTCTAGAGTGCCTACCGCAATTACAGTTGTTGTGCACCCACTACGTCCTAGTACTTATATTTTCGAATCGGCGAATTCCGTAAGGCAACACACGAAATTACGCATTGGCTCTGTCGATGTTTTTGCTGCTGCTGCTGCTGCCACCGCCGCCGCCACCGCTGTTTTGAGTTGAGTGCTGTGTAATGGTTAGACCTTTCAAACACCCATTGGATGCTCAATTCACATATGTCATGTCTGGCATGATGAAATCATGCTACGCAATATTATGTGCTTTAAAGGTAAGTTACAAGTACGTGAATAAACAAAAGACCTTCGAGCGCGTAATAACAGTCTGATCCCTGGTGAATTTTAAAAGGGATGCGAGAGTTTTCAGAAGTAAATGAAAAGATCACTTTTTGGCTAAAAGAAAAAAAACACAGCGGTTTTTTCTGAAGGGCTTCTTGAGATGCTCAATGAACGGGATAATGCCACTAGAAGAGAAACTTCGGCTGATTGGTGATTCATACTTTTAGTGGAAAAGCAGCGCTAAAAACAGTCGAGGACTAAGGAAGACACGACACAGGCGCGGAACTATGAACGAAAGGTTTATTGTAAGGCACGTGTACATATATCAACATCAAGCATCCGACATGTAGCCACGTGAGAACACGTGACCTTGTCACCCGTTACATTTCGTCATGATTGGCAGCAGCGCTTGACCGTACGTCGAGTGGAAACACTCTTTCGGCTCTCTTATCCGCGATATAACTTACGCGAAACACCACCTGCCCCCCATGTCCTTGCGTTTCAAACAAACGTTTACTCGAGTAAATGGTACACTGAGTTTCACTCAAACCGTTCTTCCAGCACCCGCGTCAACGTCCGTTTCAACCGGGTCAACGCCGTGCGCACCGCTGCTGCTTGGCAACCCATCGGGGTTCCCTTCGGGGAGATGGTCCATCATTTTCCCCATCACAGGTTTGATTGTATTTTATTTATTGCTTTCCATTTACACACATGTGCAATAATGGTAAATATAGGTTGGTGAGGAAAAGAAGCCGCACAAACGCGGTTTGAGGGAGACCTCACCCCCTTAGTGCAGTAGGGATACATATGGTAGACCATACATCACAATTGTATAATACACTCATACAATGAGTATGAGGTATGGCAGTTATACAATGGATAGACAGGAAGAAGCAAAACCAAAATAAACATTTGCAAAGTCGATTGCATTGCTCAGACTAAAGCGGGAACGAAATAGATATGTACTTCATATGCAAGAAAAATTATAAAAAACATATAGCACAATATTAACTTCCTGAAAACACTCTAGGTAAGTGAAGTGCAATAAAATATAAATTCTGAGAATAATAGTAAATTTCTGCTCTGTTGTTTAAGTTAAAAAAGTCTCGGGAAATTTTTCGATAGCATTCGGTAACCGTCGTTCGTTCTAAAGTGTGGAACCTTTCACACTTCTGGATTGCGTCACACCAGGCATGGTGTGACGCCATTCTTGATATGCCACGCTATCTGCAACACCAGCCCTGCCGTAACCTGGTCTCCTCGATAAGCTACGACAAAGGCACGTGACGAGTTACTCACGGAGGCTATGGCCTAAGATACGAGGGATGCTTGTTCACATGGCGTTCTGCTGGTCGTCGTTATTCCAGATGTCGCAATCCAGCCGCAGAACTTTCAGTTTCGCTACTTGAGCGTCCGTCACCGTGACGGACGCCCAAGTAAATATAGTGAAGCTGAAAGTTTTGCAGCTGGATTCCCGCCGTTCACTGATACGAACGGCGAATGCACGGTTTATCATAAACCCTGCACTCGCAGTTCTGATCTGTAGGAGGCGGGAACCTTCTTCCATCAGAGGGCCACGCAGCTCTGCCAAAGAAACCTGAGGGGACGTAGGATTCTACGCCCTATCCTCCGGTGCTCTCGCGGGGGTGGCGCGAAACACACTTTTCTTTCTCGTATTGAAAAGCTCTTGCTGCCCCATCCACGCTAAAAAAAATTTACATCATCGACAGTAATGTCGGTCCTGGCTTACGAACAAGTTCTATATATTTTTAAAGCATTTACAGCTTCAGCGACTTTACAGACATCTTTTTCTAGACCGCATCATATTTGACGCTCAACCGCTTTCGGTCGTTTTCGTCTCAGCTACATACCGGCTTGAACGCTACTGACGAGGCCTGCGATGAAGCCGTAAAGAAGCTGGGCAACCGGCAGTGCAGCCCCCCCGGCGCACTCTTCCCCAGGCATGGTTCTTTAAAGAGCGGTGGGCGAAGAACAACTTACCGCGGCATTTTCACCTCGGCAAATCTTTTATCCGCTCCAACTAAAGCGCTCCCACGTGGGTGATTCTTTCCCATGTCCTCCTTTTTATTACTCATAGAATCGCACCTGCCTCCCCTCCTTCCACTGCTCTTTCCTCTCCATTCACCTGCTCCTCCACTCCGCTGTTCTTTCTATTCTCTCTGAGATTTTTTTTACATCATTCCTCCCTGCGGTAAGCACGAATCCACGCGTTTCATTGTTTTTTCCGAAACTGTGGTGGCTGCTACATACCTGGTCGGTGATTCTGCGTTTGGTGTACTCTTAAGCAAAGATTTTTTTTTTTTTTAGAAAGAAGTGGTTAACGATTTTAAGCACTCGGTACTCTACTAAGGGAGAGCACAACACCGTTCCGCGAGTCTCTCCTCAGATACTACGGATTACAGTTTTTGGACGTTGCGCACGTCTCACGAATATATACCAGACGCCATTGATAGTGCACAGGTGCGACCCTCGTAATTGCGCCGTTCACTGGCGTACTTGAGTGGTCCGTCATTTAATAGCTGGTGTTCTTCGGATCGCGAGACTGTCGGCAGTCGGGCGCATTTGATATGGCCATCCGATCTTTTCATTGAACCACTTTTCATTTTGCTTGGATATCAACGCATGACCGTTGTTGTTGAATGTAGCAAGTGCAGCGTTGCGCTTCTATGCACGTGGAGGCAGGTCCAACTCCCAGCGCGGGAAAAAAGTCAGGAGGTAGCATCGCACAACGATAAAGAAAGAAATAAAGAAAAAAAGAAAGAAAGAAAAGAGTAAAGAAAGAAGTAAAGAAAGAAAGTAAGAAAGGAAGACAGAAAGAAAGAAAGAAAGAGAGAAAGAAAGAAAGTCCGGCGTGCACACGCCTAGGTTCACTAGCCCCCATTTTCTCGGTAAGGAAAGTGTCATGGCACCTTTTTACCCGCATGTCTCCCTGCTGTGTCGGTGTTCATATCGCAGTGTACACGCTGTTGTACAACCTTGTAAGTTCGAGTTCGCACGAACATGTGCATGTTGCATGGGAAAACTGGAAACAAGGATTAACAAGGGTGGAGGAAGGAGCGCGTACACTTGGCTTGACTTCTGAACCCTAGAAGGAGCGTGAAATCAAGAACAAAAAAAAAACGAATGTAGAAATAAACAAAATTGGAGATCCCAGCGTTAGCGAGCAACCAGAGCCAACGAAGCTGCAGGCGGCAAGCGCTGCAGGCTTCGAGACGGGATCCAAAAGAGCTCGCGAGGGGCTGCCTCGACAGAAAAACCCAAACGCCGCGCCTCGTCGTCCTCCCGAGTGGTGCAACGTAAGCAAGCACAGCACTGCCGTTCTTCCCTTCCACTTTCCTGCTTCATTTTTCTTGTCCTCCTTCTTCGTCGTCTTACAACTCCCCGTTAAGAAGAGCAAAGAAGCTAGCTCCGCAAGAAAGGAAGAAGTAAAGACGGTGTAGTGTTACAAAAGAAAGTTAAAAGGTCTAAACAATAAGCTGAAGTTCGAAAGGAAGCCGAAAGGGGGAGGGGACAACGAAACATTTTCCCGGATGCCTCCCGAACGCTAAGCGCGCTCGGTGAGACCCACGCGCCAAAAGAACCACCCCCCTCCAAACCCTCCTCTTCCAAAAACCGCGGCAGCAAGAGTACTCCATTCCTCTTATTCCCCCTTTCTCTCACCAACGCACTTGTATCGCGCGCGCGCGGTCCTCGTCCTTGTTCTCATTTTCGTTTACTCGTTTCTTTTCCCTTTCCCACGCTCTCACTTCGCCCTCGCGTTCAGGTGGAGACGCGTGGTCTCCCTTTCCCCCAGGTGTTCGCTCCTCTCATCGCTACGCCATAGCCTTTATCCCCATTTCTCTACCATTCGCCTTTCCAGGGAGCACCACCTTCGACCAATCACCCTCCCCAACTTCAGTCTCAACTTCTCTCTTACCGCTAAATGAGAAGGAAGGAAGAGTCATTGCGAGAATGAAAATGGGGAGAGATCACCCTCTCCGCAGGCTGGCTCCCTCTGTCTCCTTTTTTCGTCTTCCACATCAGTGAGGTGCGGGAGCTGCGATGTGCGCGCGGTCGAGCGCGCGCGCGGACGTCTTTCGACTCTTCGCGTTCCTTTGCCAACCCCCTCCCACACACACACCGCCCCCTCGTAACCTCGCTTCCCTGATATTCCCATTTCTTTTTCGCTCATTTCATGCCGTCTCTTCCCCCTTTCTTTCTATTTTTTTCTCTCTGAAGTTCACGCTCTCTTTATTTTGTGTTCTCCCTGCACCGTGCTCACCGCGGACGGCTTCCTTCCGATACGTTTCCAGTTTTTCCCTTCTTCCCAAAGCTCCCTACCTGGCCGGGATGCCGCTCCTATTGCTCGCTTTATTTCAACGCCGGTGCTCCTGCCCCGCAACTTCTCTCCTCCTAAACTCCACCCTGCTAAGGAGCAGCAACATCCCGGGCATCCCTTTTCCCCTCGTTTTCCATTCTCATCCGAGCCTCATTTTCTTTTTCTTCTTTGTTCATTCCTCTTCCCCTCCTTCATCGACACTCACCGGACCCTCCCTCCCACTTCGACAGAAAGCACGTACGCCCTAATATCCCTCACCTCGCCATCGTATTGCCTTTCCTCCTCTCCAGAGCAATCACCTCCCTCGCTCTCCGCTAGGTGTCCCCTACGCGCTCTCCCTGTCGAACCTGGCGTCACCTAGCGCGCTGGCGGCCAGACTTCAACTCGGCGCACACACCGGGCTCGGCGGGAAAGCACCCCTGGGATCGTTCAGGGGCAGCCGGCAGCGGCAACGGCTTGAACGCGCGCCGGCACGCCGTGGCGTCTTGCAGTAGCAGCAGTCATACTGCCGACTGCCACCACTCCCGGCTGCGCCGAAAAGCCGGCTCACCTCCGGGTGCCGCCTCTCTGAGTCTTTCGAGTATCGCCTTTTTCAACAGTGGCTCGGGTGCTCCGAGGAACTTTGGCGCAGTGCCTTAGAGTCTGTCTTTTCGGCACTTGGTGCGACCAGTTTCTTTCGGTAACAAATCGACATCAAAGTCTTAAAAGTTAGACTCTAGGGTGTTAGTTCCCGGACGTCGTCAAACTGTGAATGGCCTCACCCACTGTGTTCCCGAGAAGTCATCTCTCCATGTTCATCGACGGAGTGAGTGCGTCCAGCAAGAAGTGGTGAGTTTCGTTTGTTTTTCTCTCGCACGACGATGGGGCTTTTCGGGCTGTGTTCGTTTTCTTGAGACCTCTCTGCCCATAATGTGCGCTGATAGTTTCACGCCACGGGTAGCGCGGCTAGTGGAGATTCTCGGCTTACGGTCCCCGAAAGAAAGAGGCTTTCGTTTTTGTTTGTTTTTTAATTTTTTAGATGACCACTAGCACGTGAGATCGGACGACGGTAGTTTACTTCGGATCGTTTTTCACGCGTCGGCGCTTCGCACCGGCAGTTCGGTTTTGTTTTTGTTTTTACAGTGGCGTAATGGTAGTGCTCCAGTTCGTGAAACAAGCCGCCGTATTTCTGGTATTGTAGCCACGCAATGTTTTTAGAAGTTGAGTCAAGTGCTCGATAAACTTAACTACCTCTAAACTTACTTACAGAGTGCAAACTTTTCTTGCGTCCGGGCAAAGATTTGCCTATTTCGTTTCTCACATTGCATCCCTATGATGACTATGATGGGCGTCGTTCTTTCTTCGATTTAAATGCTTACACTTGTTTATGAATAAATCTTGAAAAGTAACTGATTTACTTGAAAGAGCTCTATCTTATATAGTGTTTGGTGAGCAGCATTTGCACCCAATCTTCTATACACCAAAAACATTCTAGTTAAGACCATCGTCACTTCCTCGCAAAGTTCGATCTTCTTTCACTGACTTCCAGTAGTAGTTCTAGCAGTACAAGCTGTATTGAGTATAAGGTTTCTTGTAAAATGGGCGAGGTGCTGAGTCCATGGAGTGCGATATTTCCTCACAACATTGCAAGGCACCTTGCTCAAGAAATATTTAGCAATGCCTTATGATAGCTCATAGCCGCCTCGCAATAATCATATGTCTAGCGCCTTACTACATTGTAAATCTGTTTTCTAATGCCCCGCCGTGGTGGTCTACGGGCGAAGGTACTCGGCTGCTGACCCGCAGATCGCGGGATCAAATCTCGGCTGCGGTGGCTGCATTTTGGATGGAGGTGAAAATGCTGTAGGCTCCTGTGCTCAGATTTGGGTGGACGTTAAAGAACCACAGGTGGTCAAAATTTTCGGAGCCTTCTACTACGGCGTCTCTCATATTTATATGGTGGTTTTGGGACGTTCTTTCTCGCATGACAATGGGCACAACCACACTTATGAATCAATCAATCAATTTATTTTCTAACAAAAATTGTGGAAACTTCATTAGACAAGCTAACTCGTACCACACCGACGCAAATGTACATTATGACATGGTAAAACATAACTCAGTGTTGACTGAAGAAACCTAGAATGTTAAATTTTCTAATCTGTTTTCGGGCAAGTTATCTTGAACTAGGTATAAGTTTCGAGGCAGTTTCACAGCGGGCATGTTCTTCAAACGAAAATGTCGGAAAAGTTTGGTAAGCCCGGCTTTATCTTGTCACTTCCCTACATTGTTGTACGTAAAAGAGGGGAAGTAAGATCGAGATGAAATCAGGAGGGATAGTGTACGAAGAGATATAAGTGTGTTGGATATTTTCTAGTTGAAATATAAATAATATTCCACAACAAAGAAAACTTAGAATACGACAGGGGAAAGCTTTGAGAACAGCTTCAAAAGCTCTGATCCCTTAATAAAATATCATATTGCTCATGAAAAATAAAAATTGATTGATTGATTGATTGATTCATTGATTGATAGATAGTACTCATGGTATCATAGAAGCGCGCTGCTGAGTGCAGTTTATTAATAGAATCATGTATGAGTTTCAGAACGTCCCACAAAAAGTGAACTATAAGAAAGCAGAAAGAGAAGAAGAAAATGTGACCGTATGCATTGTTTACAAATACTAAACGAATATTTTTTCGTCATGTACGAGCAATGTTAACTCTATGCTATATCCCTCTATTTTGCTGTTCAGAATTGCAATGAAGTTTATTGGAACTTTAACATTCGATTTTTGTATCTGGCTCGGCATTTAAATACATATACTTCAGAATAGAGTACAATTTAAGCAGGGCAGTATTTCTCAAATCTTCCTCGTTCTTCTAAAAGCCATCCTTAGTCTGGTTTGATGCAAGGACATGTGGTAGCGTCGGCACGCTGGAGCACCGCTTCAGTCTGTATGGCGGCTCAGCAACTCCGCCATGAAATCATCGTTACTGCCTTGAACAACTGTACAAATAAATACTCTAAAGAAAATTTTAAAAATGCTGATAATAGTTTTTACTTTTCACACAAAATGTCACATAGTAAATCCACACCACTGCGAAATTCACACGTAATATACGCATCTCTTGAAGTAGCCGAAGAAAGTGACGGGCAAACCTCACTAGCACAGTGGTTACGGTCTCGGCTGCCCGTCACGAGCGGGATAGAACCCAAACATTTCGTCTCCCCCAAATTATAACCGTCACGAGTGGGATGAAACCCGCGCATTTCGTCTCCTCCAAAATGTAACCGTCACGAGTGGGATGGAACCCACGCATTTCGTCTCCCCCAAAGTGTCTACACCAAAATGTAACCATCACGAGTGGGATGGAACCCACGCATTTTGTCTCTCCCGAAATCTAACCACCCCGAGTGGGATGGAACTTGCACATTTCGTCTCCCCCAAAAATGTAACTGTCCCGAGTGGAATGAAACCCACGCATTTCGTCTCCCCCAAAAATGTAACCGTCACGAGTGGGATGAAACCCGCGCATTTCGTCTCCTCCAAAATGTAACTGTCACGAGTGCGCGGAACCACGCATTTTGTCTCTCCCAAAAATGTAACCGTCATGAGTGGGATGAAACCCGCGCATTTCGTCTCCTCCAAAATGTAACCGTCACGAGTGCGCGGAACCACGCATTTTGTCTCTCCTAAAAATGTAACCGTCATGAGTGGGATGAAACCCACGCATTTCGTCTCCCCCAAAAATGTAACCGTCACGAGTGGGATGAAACCCGTGCATTTCGTCTCCTCCAAAATGTAACCGTCACGAGTAGGAAAGAACCCACGAATTTCGTCTCTCCCGAAAATGTAACCGTCATGAGTGGGATGAAACCCACGCATTTCATCTCCCCCAAAGTGTCTACGCCAAAATGTATCCGTTAGGAGCGGGATAGAACCCACACACTTTGTCTCCCCCATAATGTAACCGTCAGGAGTGGGATGAAACCCACGCATTTCGTCTCCCCCAAAAATGTAACCGTCACGAGTGGGATGAAACCCGCGCATTTCGTCTCCTCCAAAATGTAACTGTCACGAGTGCGCGGAACCACGCATTTTGTCTCTCCCAAAAATGTAACCGTCATGAGTGGGATGAAACCCGCGCATTTCGTCTCCTCCAAAATGTAACTGTCACGAGTGCGCGGAACCACGCATTTTGTCTCTCCCAAAAATGTAACCGTCATGAGTGGGATGAAACCCGCGCATTTCGTCTCCTCCAAAATGTAACCGTCACGAGTGCGCGGAACCACGCATTTTGTCTCTCCTAAAAATGTAACCGTCATGAGTGGGATGAAACCCACGCATTTCGTCTCCCCCAAAAATGTAACCGTCACGAGTGGGATGAAACCCGTGCATTTCGTCTCCTCCAAAATGTAACCGTCACGAGTAGGAAAGAACCCACGAATTTCGTCTCTCCCGAAAATGTAACCGTCATGAGTGGGATGAAACCCACGCATTTCATCTCCCCCAAAGTGTCTACGCCAAAATGTATCCGTTAGGAGCGGGATAGAACCCACACACTTTGTCTCCCCCATAATGTAACCGTCAGGAGTGGGATGAAACCCACGCATTTCGTCTCCCCCAAAAATGTAACCGTCACGAGTGGGATGAAACCCGCGCATTTCGTCTCCTCCAAAATGTAACTGTCACGAGTGCGCGGAACCACGCATTTTGTCTCTCCCAAAAATGTAACCGTCATGAGTGGGATGAAACCCGCGCATTTCGTCTCCTCCAAAATGTAACCGTCACGAGTGCGCGGAACCACGCATTTTGTCTCTCCTAAAAATGTAACCGTCATGAGTGGGATGAAACCCACGTATTACGTCTCCCCCAAAAATGTGACCGTCACGAGTGGAATAAAACCCGCGCATTTCGTCTCCTCCAAAATGTAACCGTCACGAGTGCGTGGAACCCACGCCTTTCATCTCTCCCAAAAATGTAACCGTCATGAGTGGGATGAAACCCACGCATTTCGTCTCCCTCAAAGTGTCTACCCCAACGTGTAACCGTCACGAGCGGGACGGAACCCACGCATTTCGTCTCTCCCGAAATGTAACCGCCATGAGCGCGATGGAACTTGGGCATTTCATCTCACCCAAAATGTGGGGTTTTTATCCTGGTCTCTACTGTTGTATTTTGCGAGAGATTAAATGCGTGAGTTCCATGCCACTCGTGACGTTTACATTTTGGGAGAGACGAAATGCTTTTGAGGCACTGTCAGTGTGCGTTAAAAAAACCCCAGATGGTCGAAATAACCCGCGCTCTCCAGTATGGCCTGCCCCATGGCGTCTGTCATTTTTGGTGTGTGCACACTCTCGGTCGTGGTTTGTTCATTTCTTCAGGTAGGTTTCTTCAGGTATGTCTAATTACCATTGCTGTTACTTGAATTAAGTAGCGCGTATTTATTAGTGACATTTCAATTTTAATATTTCATCCTGTGTGCACTTTTGTAATAGAACCAGCTGGATTGGCAACGCACACGCACATAAACACAAATAGCAAGAACATCTTACTATGTAATTAAAGTGCAAAGCTTTGGCATGGCTGCACTATTTGGCAGTGCAGCCATAAACTTGGTATGCCAAGTTTATAGTGTATTTACTGACAACTTATTAACGGACTAACCATTCGTGTTAATACTATTCACTTACTAACCAGAGCTCATTTCGCTAACCTAGATTTAATTTCACTTTCTAAGAAGTTAGTCTTTTTTTGGGGAGTGGGTATAAATAAGCACTTAGCATTTAGTTAGATTTAGTTAGTGAATACGCTCATTTGTTTCGGGAGGTTTGGGGAACCTCACAATAAACGTTCCAGGGGATATGAAAATGATGTTTTAACATGAAAGTGTTTTATGCCGTGATGCAGCACGGCTCCGCTGACGCATTTCCCTCACGGTTATGACGTTGTACTATATGTACTAACAGATTACAAAAAAAAACGAGAGAAATTGTTCCATAGCGGGGCGTCCAAACAGTGACCTCTCACTCCGCAGCGCACGACTCACGTCACTACGCCACACAGCGAACGTGGCTCGCCTTTTTAACGAAAGCATTCCTCAGAGCTAGCAACTTAAGCGTGTTTTCATCATCAATAGTGAGATGGCGTGAGGGACGCGCGCTCTTAAGGTTGTCGCCCCGCAACACCGCGCACGTTCCGATGCGCGTGTCTTTCCACAAGCCGTGGTCACAGTGCTTAAGAATGTTCTCTGGTGCGGTCGCTCACTCGCGCACCGCTTATCTCAGGATTCAGAGGCTGTGTACCTTTTGTGCTTCCAGCGCAAGTTCGCTTTGAAATTGCAGTGGTTAAACGGAGTACGAAGGTCCCTTCGCTCGCTGCCACGGCCGTGTTTACGTAAAGAACAAGGTAAACATTGTGACAGTTGTTCGCGCTCATCCTGTGTATACTTGTGCGCTCGTTTCGTGTGTCTTTCCTTCTGAGTGTGATTTAATGCCTAGCTGCGAGAGTTGTCTGCCCACGCTCGTTTTTTTTTTGTAAGCACATTTCGTGAGCGCTTTCTCCTTAGAATGTGTGCTGCAAGTTTCAAGCTACTTGGCGTTATTTGCGTGACATTGCAATTTGTTGCTGTAACATTCATTTATTTACCTTTGAGGTGAAACAATGCACAGTAAACGCTCAACTACTTTTGTGAAGACACGTTCATGAGGAACCGAACAACTACTGATCACTGCAACCTAAACTCAGGCGTGTTTTTCTCATTTGTACATGGAGGAAGAGCAGTTATTTTTGCGCGCTAAGTCTTGTGAACTACGCAGCATTGCAGGGATCTTCAATCAACGGCGACACCAGCTCGGCTTGCTGGGCAAGCATCATGTCGCAAGCTGTTCACTGTATCCCTGATCGGGCCTTTCAGCTCCCGTTTACCGCTTAGTGAGGACTTAGCCGTGCCGCCTGCTCTCCGTTGCCCAGGATTTAGCGCAGACACCACTGTTATTCTTTATTTTTTTAGTATCGATAACTTTATCTCGAGGGTTTTCAGATATTGAGGCACACGCGCGGAATGCGAAGATCTATAGGATAATTCGCGCCACGTTTTAGTATCTTTTTTTCTTGTTTAGTTTTTATACGGTTCAAATTTAAATATGAGGACGTCAGGTGAAGACTTCTTACGATGGAATATACAGTAAATAAAATCTGGAGGTCATCCTGGTCCTAGACTTAGGTGTCTAGTAGTGGCACCTGCACGCCGGCGTTCGCGTGTTCTGGTGTATTATTTGAGTGAAGTTTGAGTCTAATCAAACTGTCGTAAGTGAATCTCGAAGGCTACGTCACAACAATCGCATAGCTGAGACCTCCTCCTACTCGTACTGCAACAAATGCCGGCTACTAACAAGCATCTGCTTTTTCAGTGATGCCATCGCCTTTAATCTTCATTACTTATCGTGATAGTTAATTGGCTTGAATTTAAAGTAAATTTATGTATCGAATACAACACTTCCTTTGCACGAGAATCATCGATTTTGCACCAGGTCTTTTTTCAGATGAAAGCTTCTGAACGGTAGGAAAACCAACAGTGACTGCGTGATGGGAAGTACTTGGAAGAGAAACGAGAGTGCCACCAAACCTAATTGTCAGTTCCACTCTGTGAATGTAGTTGACGAGCGAAGCGGCCATCGTAGTTGATGGAGATCTTACTTTCTATTTGTTAATAATGACATATATTATTTTACTGATCGGATATAACAATAAAATATGATATCTGTTTCGAAGGGCCAAAAACCGTAATATGATTGTGAGACAGGCCGTAGGGAAAGGCCCCGCAAATTTCATCCATCTGGCGTTCTTTACGCTTGAGTCTGTAGCACACGGTCTCTAGCATTCCGCCTACATCGAATATCTTAAATCAACGGTGACACCAGCTTGGCTTGCTGGGCAAACTGCATGTCGCAAGCTGTTTACTGTATCCCTGGCCACCGTGGTCATGATCAAACCAGTGATCTTAGAGACAGCAGCCGAGCAGCGTAGCTTCTACGCCACCACGGCGGACTATTTAACATGCGATTACTTTGTACAGGTTTTGTGACTAATGTAATACATACTTAACAGCACACTTTAATGGAACTAAGTAGTGGGAGCGAACTTCTGTCTGAGAAACGAACACTTCTGAGATTGTGTGTGTGGCAGCTCCACATGAGTGTTGTTGTGTTTTCTTTACGCACTTGTTCTTTTTGCCTCGTCTTTTTTATGTCCCGCCTGGTCGCGCGCATCTGCTGTGGCTCTGTTTCCAAAGTTCGCTTTGAATAATCGGGAATGTGTAATTAGTTTTGAAGGTAGCCTGTGTCACTAATATGAACAATAAACTTGTGTATTTTGAATGAATAAGCTGAAACCGATCCTTCGCGCAAATAAATAGGTAGACACTTATGTCTTCTTCCCACTGGGCTGCCGGGTTGACACGGCGTTGACCGTCTATTCACCCCGCTGCTGTCGCTGTCACTTCTCACATATATCCTTCTCTTTCATCAATAATTAAATCAATCAAACAATCAATGGGTAGTTATTGTGTATTCTTGAAGTAATGACCAGCTATTTTTGTAGAGCTAGGACCGTACAGCTCACTCAAAAGATTTTGCAGGCGTGTTGTAGGAGTAGTTAATACGACTCAAACGTAGTAAAGTTCATGTGTCGCCTTATTCTAGCAATGGCGAAGCGAAGTGGTATGGAAAAGTTAGCATAATCGTCTTACAAAGTGCGAAATACGTCACACGCTACGTCATACATTAAAGAAAACCATCTTATTACACATTAGTGGCCGTTAAACTGGGCTCGGATGCGAGCGGAAGTGTGCTTGCTTTTAGTGCAGGCTTTTTCATTCGAAATTTTTAGGGGAGAGTTTTGCCGCATTGACGTTACAAAATACCGGATCCTGGGCACAGACCGTTTTGCTGTAAAAAATATTGTGGGACTCTTAAGCTTCGCCTTTAATACTTAAACGCGATAGGGATATTTTGTCTTCAAGCACTTGGTGCATGAAATTGTTTCGAGCTCGCTATGAACCTTAATGTGGCCTTAAGAGATTAGGTGGAGTAACGTGTGTGGCTTTTGAAGTGATTGACTGGCTTGAAACCACGAATCCATATATGATAATCACGTGCTTTGACGCTCGCTGGCAACGAGCGCTTGTACCGCGCATCATTACTGCAATATTTCATGTTGTACATGCATTCAGGACGCGTGTGTTTGACCGATTGACTGACCGACCGACTGACTGACTGATTGACGGATTGACTGACAGGGAGCGGTGGTAATGTTATTCCTCCCTGATGTAAAACAAAACTAATTTGCTGAAGCAAAAAGAGTTTTTAATCGATTATCAAAGGGTTAAATAACAAAGCGATTTTTTTTTTGTGCGGGTAAAGTACAATTTTACAATCCCGAAAACACCCCCTTGTTGCGCCACGACGATTAGTAAGCAAGAAAATTCGAGGAAAGAAAATGTGGGTGGCGACGTAACTTTGAGATTGCCGCACCTAACACCATGACGTCAGAAATTATGAAAGTGCACGTCTGCTGGGTCCTACACAGCTTGCAATCAATAAAAATTTAGTACACTGCAATCTGCGGGTGCCATATACTTAGCATATGTATTACTTAGCATACGTATTTTCAGAAACCTTCATTGAGCCAAGGTCCAAAAATACAAAAAAATACATTTTGAAATTTATTACCTCACGCGTGGAGATTTTGGCGCAAATTTAAAAACAAAAGAAGCTTCAACCACAATTTTCGCCGCTAATACTGAACTTACGGTAGTGGTACATATGGAACTGGAGTTCTCAAAGCGCAATTAGTCAACCTAAACCAAGTCGTTCCTTTTTAGTGTCCATTTGATGCGTTTACTGGTTTCTGCTCATATTCGCGTCGACGATTATTTAAGCGTCAGGCCAGCCAGAGCAAGGTAAAGTCATGAGAGAGTGCTCTAACGTTATAGAGCACTCTCTACTCTACTCAGACACAGCAGTTGCCGCAATGCTGTAGCGTAAATAACGCAAGCGGCTGATAGGTGGCCTTCAACGCAGAGAACCTATACAGTGCGTGGTCCGGATACTACGAAGATAATCTCCACACCAGAAGCCCAACACTACTTTGGGAATTATTCACATGATTTCTGCGCAGAACTAAATCTTCTGCTCGGTAGATGATTTCCAAGTGTGTAGCTGAAAGTGACGACTGTGGGGATGGTGGTCGAAATTTCCGGAGCCCTCCACTACGGCGTCTCTCATTTGGTGGTTTTGGGACGTTGAACCCCGCATATCAATCAATCAATCGAAAATGGTGGAAAATCCGCTCTTCTAACTTTATCCCGTGCGAGGGGGGGGGGGGGGGGGAGCGGCATCTTTCTAGCCACTCTCCCGGTAGACGCGCCAATGTCTGAAGCCTTAATCCTGATAACTTATCGTAAAGTAAGAAGCTAGCTACAGCACGCTGAGCATGCTCGAAGACATAAATTACATATCTTACACGCTGCACGAACGTATGTCCCACTCAGGGTAGAAAAAAAAAACAAAGAGAAAACCGTGCCGTGTAGCTTCTGAACCAAAGCCCTCTTGCTGTTACTCGTGACATGCTTTACACTTACTCCATTTCTTCAGGCCACGTCAAAACCCAAAGGGGAGTCATTGTTGCGAGTTCCGCCATTTCGACGAGGTGCTCAATGTCAACGCCAGATTTTTGTCGGGCCTGTCGGCACGTGGTACTCGCACGAAAGTACTTTCATATAAAAAAAGAACAACATCTCAACATTTGTATGTTTGCGTGAGAGAGTGCTCAGTGTGCCGGCTATATACGGAGAAAGCGAGGTTTATCCGGCGTGTAAATATACTTTATATGTTTATCTTCGCTCTTTCCGCAGTAATGACGTAGGGCCCTCTTTGGCAATGCGCGGCAGCCCGAGACATCGTAAATCACTGTTATAGCGCCGTTCACGTCACGAGGTGTTGCGATCGCGAAAAATAAGAAGTCTAAAAAAGAAGTACATATAAATCAAGACGTTTTCGTTCTTACTTTTGGCCTTTCGTTTCTGTTGATATGGGGGTTGTTTCTCTTCTTTTTTTCCTCCTTTTTTAATTTTTTTTCTTCTACATCGCTTCCCGAGGAAGTCGAACGCCGTTTCCATCGCAGTCTCAATGTAACCATCTATTGCGAAGTTTCTTTTTTTTTTCACTTTTTTTTTCAGAGGGAGTACGAGGAATTTTAACAACACTCGCGTGGGTGTGTATACGTATATCTATGACATCCGCTGGGAGTGGAGGATCATTAATTCGAAGGGGCACTGATAAATGAAGGAAAGCGAACGGCGCGTCGAAATATGCAACCTCGCAGTCGAGGAAATCCGAGACGCCTCGTGGGTTGCCTGCTTCGACTCCGGCATTCATTCGAGCGTTCTAAACTGCAAGTGGCGCCGCAGATTTATCTCAAGCAAAAGTATAGCGTAATTCGTGTGCACTGGTCGCGCGTGTTTTTTGTGTATTGGTACTTTTGTGTAGCAGGTAAGATGCAGAGAGTGAGAGAGGAAACTGCCTTTAATCTAATTCCCGCAGATGTAAGCCCGATTTATCGCCTGGCTGGCTAGTCCAGGGGATACGTTGAATAATTGCATGTACACAATAATAGTGCGTGCTCTACTCAAAGACTGTAATGGAACAATTTAGGCCTAAGCAGACCCCATACTTTTGTTCCCACTGTCATCAGTTTGGGGTCACATCGGCATAATTTCGACCCCGAAAGCGTTGATCAGAGTCGACATTTTATTTAAAGACCAAGTTTGTCATGACATGTCGCACTTAACTCGAGCTAGTGCGCGTAGCAGTCGTACTAAAAAAAAACTTTTATGTCACGTTTGAATGCGTGAGTGCTGTGAAGTAACGAACACACGTATATACCAAAAAAGAGCCATTCAAAAACATTCCTCAAGTCGAGTGTTCCTCAAAAACACTCTTGGTGGTGGAGCGCATTGCACGAGCGCTGTTCTACCTTTGGCCGAAAAGGTGTCACAGCTCCAAGCCACAGCCGCGTTGCAAGTGAACTGCTGCCCTCAGATGTCTGCTGTTCTGTGTTTTAACCGGAACAGTCGCAGAGGACGTGTCTTAAAGAGATTGACTTATTGATATATGGGTTTTAACGTCCCAAAACCACCATATGATTAAGAGAGACACCATAGTGGAGGGCTCTGGAAATTTTGACCACTTGGGGCTCTTTAACGTGCACTCAAATCTGAGAACATGGGCCTACAGCATTTTAGCTTCCGTCGAAAATGCAGCCGCCGCACTGGGATACGATCCCGCGACCTGCGTGTCAGGAGCCGAGTACTTAAGCCGGACCACCACGGCGGGGTGTGTTTTAAAGAGACACTATAGCGCAAATTCATTTTTCAAGTAATCGTAAAGTACATTTTCACAGTCCCGAAAATTTCACTTTCACTGCTACATGAGTGTTGGTAAGAGAGGAACCGTGCGAAAACAAAATACGAGTGAAGACACCACCTTGAGATTCCCCACCAAACACATTGACTTCAGATTTCGAAGGCGTTTATTGGACCCTAAGAAGCTTCTAATCTATAAAAATGAAGTACATCGTCATCTTTGGGTACCATAGGCCTAACATACAAAGTTTCCAAAACTTTCTTCGAGGCAATGTCCGAAAATACGAAAAAAATACATTTTCGATATTTATGACATCCGGCGTGAATATTTCGGCGCAAGAATTAAAAATTGAATTTTACTCTTGCTTCTATCCGCTAATAATGAACTTATAAAAGGGAAGCATATGATATTAGAGTTTTTGGAATGCGGTTCGTCAATCTAGACCAAGTCATTGTTTCTCTTCAGTGTTCCTTTACGTCTTTCCGAGTATTACATGTGGTGCGCGTTGGAGAGTCTTTCAGGACGATCTTGTGCTTGAAGTATTTCGTATAATCAACGTTGAGTCTCAGCCGGTGCACGCTCGGCCTCTTTTGCTGAATTATAGGCAGCCATCTATATCTACTTTCGAAAACGCAGCAGGAATCAAAAAAAGGCTACGTTTTTCATGCACAGGGTATGTCCGCTGGCTAATATGGATACCCATACCGAAGTGTCGTTAGAAGTGAGTTGAACGGAATACGTAATCTTAGTGTCCCGTCAGTAATAATGTCAACAGCATAGTTTATTGAGCCAATGATATGTTGTTTCTTTTTTGAAGACAGTATTTGTTTTACAGCGAAAGCTGTCATGAGATCACAGAAAGGGTCCCGTGGGCTGTAGTTGTGCGCCGCCGCTGCCGGTGTCCGTAACCACTATTGCATGACGTGAGAAAAAGCCAAGTAAACAAGAAACGCCAAGTACACAATGCGATTCGAACCCAGGTCCCACGTGCGCCAGCTCAGTACCCTACCGCTGAGCTACGCCGGTGCGTGGAACTCCGTTTCAAACTCACCACAATAGGCAGGCTTCATGTCTGGGAAGGAATCGCATTATTGTCCGTAATAAAGCGCTTTAGAATAGCTAACGAACAGTCAGGCGTCACACAATGTGAATTGCGTAACGAGTGAGTCGTCGAGTGAGAGATTTCATTACAATGGCGCAAGGCGCAATTGCTCAGCGTCAGACACAGCATTAAAAATGCTCAAAATTCCTTGGAAGCGTGTAGCGGGTACCACGCTTCTCCGAAAAATGACGAGGGCAAGCAAAATGGATGTCTTCCTACTACAAAAATTATGGGGATTTACATCGTATAGTGGGTACCCCGCAACTACGCGTGTAGCAGTTATTCAAATAATGATTAAAAAAGGCTCTAAAAGGCCGTTTATTCAGCCTTCGCTGTGACTGTGCTGCGCGTTCCGCGCAGGACCGCTGGTATATTGTGAGAAGTAACGAAATGTGGTTCACCACCTTTAATCATTCCAAAGAAGTCTAACGTGTTCGTGAGGAGCTGCAAGTTTCGAGCCTGTATTCGCGGCGAGATCGGGCGATAGGTGGCAGCACCACCTCCGCGGAAGTGTGGATAGGCTGGCGGCGGCGTGTACACAAATACACGCAGCACCGCCTCGTTGCGTGGAATCTGAGCTGATTGTCAGCGAATAAAGTGCGTTGATTGCAGTTTACTGGTGACATCTACGCTACTTTCTACTGAATCGCTGCACGAAGCCTATGCAACGTTAACATTACGAGCGAGTGAAGCACAATCTTTCTGTCAAAAGAATGCTCAGCGCGCAGACTCAGGTCTTTTGCAGTGTTGTTTGCACATGGTTAGCTTGTGTTGCGCCTACTATGCACTGCTATAGCGTGACTGAACTAACAAAAAAGAAACAGAGAAAGAACGATCATAGAAAGCCCACATACCTGTGCGATGAGTTCAGTACCACCGTTCGCACTTATACGCGCATGCATTTTTTTTTCTCATTGTGTTCACCAAGGAATGTGGGACAGTCGATAAGCCTAGTCAGGAAAGCCTAGTGGCTGGCGGCGCTTTGCGCTACATTGCATTTACCGCGTATGCGCAGATGTAAAAACCTTGTAAAAGTTAAACAGAAAACTTTTATCGACGAATTACGTGCATGAAAGTGCTACTACAAAGGTCTGCTTATTTTATGAGACAGGCATTCTCTTTCTTACAAAAATGACCGCTACCTTCCATCGGTCAATAAGAATTCCACATAAACGCTCAAGACAATCTAAAAAGATCAGATTTGCAGTAAAATTATGCGAGAATAGCCCCGCCGCCGTGGTCTAGTGGCTATGGTAGCTGACCTGCAGGTCGCGGGATGGAATCTCGGCTGTGGCGGCTGCATTTTCGATGGAGGCGGAAATGCTGTAGACCCGTCTACTCATATCTGAGTGCACGTTAAAGAACCCCAGGAGGTCAAAATTTCCGGATCCCTCCAATACGGCGTCTCTCATAACCAAATGATGGTTTAGGCACGTTAGACCCTACATATCAATCAATCAATCAATCGATCAATCACTTATACAAGAATAAATGTAAGGCATGCCGCTTGAATTAATTTTTGAACATCTGGGCTCTTTAAATCGTTCCTAAAACTTCCAATACATGGTGGCACGTGGAATTTCTGTTGTAAGTACAGTTTAGGTATCGAAGTGTCACAGTTTAAGAGATAGTAATATATCTATGCGGTGGTATCACGGCCGGATAAACACAACTATATAAGGCTCCTGACATAATCGATAAACTACAGTGCCGTAGTAGTACACCTACAAACAGCGCACAAGTGCGTGGCCAAGAGCCTCGTTTTTTTGTTTTTTTTTACAACTGAGTCGTCAAAACACCATCCTCACAACATTTAGTAGACGTCACGCTTGGCAGGATGCCAAGAACATTTTACGTTGTGGTTGAAGCAGAAGCGGCCTCCACTCTGAAATATTTGGTGAATGGAGAGTACGACGACAGTAAACAGCACTTTGGAAAGTTGCACTCGCCGATCCTAATTGAATGCATTAGCAGGCTAGCAAGAACAAATGCTTTCGTACGTCGTTTCAGGCTCACGTACAAGCAGTACACTCGTGCTGAGATAACCAAAGAAACCACCATTTGAGATTGTGCATGACGTACGAGCACATGAAAGCACGACGTGGCTAGCAGACGACGCACAGAGCAATCCACACTTCCGAGCTTCAGCCAGATGCCGCCAGGTGGCGACTCCGCTCGTTCTCGTCACCAATACCTGCCTCTATCTCACACCACAGCTTCCTCCCAACATCGCGAGCTTCTCACGCCCGCACCTAGTTTCACGCTGACTTTCCTGAACCTGGTTTCATTTTTACTGCTTCCTCTTAATCTACATACCTCCTTAGTGCTCATCATTTCTACGTTACCGCTTCTTTCGGTGGTCACTTACGAATTTCTCTCCTTCTTTCCCGCTCTTTTCCGCATTTTGTTGCCCCCATATATCGCCTCACGTGGACTCTTCTTTCTCGTTAACTTTATCGCCCCTTTCAAGGGTCCATCCAGAGAATTCTTTCTTCTTTTTTAATGCTTCCGGAAGTACCAGCTTTCTTCGTTCCTCTATTTTACTTCCTTTTAGAGCCTCCACTATATTCTGCTGGTTTTTTTCCTTGGATTAGTTTTGTCATAGCTTTTTCTTTCTTGTAGACTTCTCTAGCCGGCGCTCGGGTGCCTTTTCGTTTTTTCTGCACTTTCTAGAGAACTCTGGCCGCTTCTAGTACTCTCCTAAACCTTTTTTTTTCTTTTGTCAGTTGCTTCTGTTCTTCAATTTTACTAGGTTTCTTTGTTCAGTCAAGGAGCTGGCTCACCTGTCCCACGTTCCCTACCACCCCCTGGCCGCGTCACTAGCCTCTGCTCGCAAGAAAAAGGCAGCGACAAGCAGAGAACAGCCGAGAAAGAAAAGAATAAGAAAGGACACAAAAGGAAGAAGAGATCTTTCCTGTGTCAGCAGCCCGAGCGAAGAAACAAAGCCCCCTTCCCCCTCCTTTACACGCACAAGCTAAGCCATCGATCGTGCCTTCCGAGACAAGAAAGACCCATGGCTTGGGCCCTTCTCGTCTCGTAGCCGAACCTATAGTACTACACCTCCCCCCTCACTGCACACCAGGAGTTCCTTGCTCCCCAGGCTGCTTCGCTGCGTAGCGGCATCGAAACAGGCACGGGAGAAATTTATAAGCAGAAGCCGAAAAAATAAGGGGGGAGGGATGGAGCACACCTTCGAGAAGAAGGTGTCTCGGATCCTCTTCGGCGTCCTCTTTGGCTGTGGCGAATTGATTTTCGGTCAATCCGGCAGTGGCAGGCCGAGCCGATGGCCCGTCTCTTACAGCAAGGTGCCCACTCTCGCGGTGCGTCCGTCCAATACTGCATCTCTCGCGACGAAGAAGGGAACAATAGTAAAAAAGGCCTCCCTCTGGCATTGATGCTCGGATAAATGATATCTTCGGGGAGCGCAAGCACCGAAAACAATTTCGCGGCTGCTGAAGAAGGGACGCCTAGGAGTGAGCGAACCACTGGAAGTGGTGGTTGATATGGTGTCAACGGAAGCGTGCCTAAAACGCTCTAGAAACAGTTGCACCTGGAAAGAGACGGGGAGGGGGGGTGGCTTGCTTCCGTTTCTCGTATTAAAATACTCGGTGCTTGTTGGATATTTTTTATAGAAACTGCTTATGTAACGCTCATCACTATCGTGCTGTTATTAAAGCGGCAAGTTTACCTGCGGCGTGGCGTTGTAGAGAGGAGTTGCATGCGAGATAGATGGTGATCATTGTTGCTTGACGGAACCACTCCCTCAAGCCAGCAATCACTTCAGAATGCAAGGAGATGCTGTTTAATGTAATCAAATAAATCAAGTCATGCTCTCTTTCTCTTAAGCATTTGCTTTCGCCCCATTTTTTCTAGGCTGTGTTGATAGGAACAGTCACTTTCCAGATGACACCAAAATAAATCCACTAATAATGAGTTTGTTGAGCTCGTGAAAGTTGCGTACTTATGTCCTGAGCAACAATGCGAAGCAAGAACAGCATAGTGCCTCTTTAAAGCCAGAGTAGCCTGCTATGCTCATATGTGATAAACGCCATTTGCAAGAAAGAAAAAAGTATATGGCTAGCATTATAACGTAAGCTGATGCAAGTAATTCTTCCAAGCTTCGTGTTTTCAATCTTACGTTTCAATGTGCAGCGGACGTTGACAACATAAATACATATGCGTAATCTGTTGCATACCGCTTCTGTTTCAGCAGTGCAGTGAGGAGATGCACAGCTCCAAAGAGCTGCCTTGTCATTGAGAAATGAAAGAACAATTTATTGAAACACGCCTGCAAGTTTACGTAGGCAAAAAAAGTTTTTTCGTATGTGAACGCCACGCAGTGAGAGATCACGCTGCTTAGCTTAGTCATCGAGGGACAACTACAAGTCATCTGGCAAGAAGAAGATGCCGCTATGGCCCAAGGACTTGTTGCTCTCCATTAAATGGAGGAGAGATAACGTCCTCTAATACTTGCCGTTTCAAGAAAGGTTTTCTCCCTCTCTGGAGCATAATGAGCTAAAGAAACCAGCTCTACGTGAGCTAAATCACGTTCAATCTGTCTTTATCACCACGGGAAAGATGCACGTGAGCACGATTGTTTTGCCGTCGCACACTTTTGCTTTCTACTACGCAAGAGGATGGGTATATAAAATTAAGCTTTAAAGCTGAGAGTGACAAGGCTATCGATACATCAATACGGGCACATATCGTTGTATTCTGAATAAGACATTGCCACGCAAAATTGTACGTGAAATTGCTTACCCAAGAGATGATGCGTAAAGTATTGATGCGCACCGGCTTACATGGGACGAATAAACTCGGGCACCACATTCGGCATTCGCAGCATCTGTCTGCCTTTCGCATTCTCAATTGTCGTCCGAAGACGAGCCTTCAGGAATCCCGGCAGCTAGAGTCCATCAAACTTATTTTTGGCAATCTTTGGCCAATATTGTACCGTAATAAAAAAACTGCTGCGATCATCATCAACAGAGAGCACGATGGATCGTCTCAACAAATCAGGTAGGAAAGCCAGGCGTAAGACGCACCAAACAGCTAAAAACAAGAACCGCACAAAGTTTGAGCTGATCCGCTGTCATCCGCTTATCCACCCACTGCGTAATACCCCTTGATGGTGAGTCTGAGGTCGAATCATGAGCACCGATTCTTTTTTTTTTTTTCATGATCCTTGGAACTAAGCAGCCGCTCATAGCCTTGACCTAGAATGTCCTGTCATCCACTTAGAAAGGAGAGCCACACTGATTACGATATTACGATCTCCTTCAGTGCCTTCCGCTGATAAGCCTATTATGTAATAATTATTCAAAGACAGTTCCCGCAGAGAGATTATCGACGTTCATCACATCATTTTATAGGCTAGACCGCCGTTTAGATCTAGAGCTAAGACAGCCGTGTCAGCCGCTTTGCAGGGAGAACCAGACGAATTCGGAGTAACTCTGCTGTTATTTACTGAGTCGCTTGTCACGTGAGGCCGTTTCATTGGATAAATTGAAGGCATTTTCGGCTTATTTTTCTTGATGCGCCGATATGTGTAGCTGCTTATTTTTCATTTACTAGCTGCGTCGCCAAAAGAAAATTCAGATGGATGGTGGTGGTCATGGTGTCACTTAAAGGTACTAATGGTCATAAATCAGTTATAAATTAGCTGAACAGAGAATGTCACCTTTGTGATTGTCACTGTGCAATGGGAGAAATGCCACTGAACATTAATGTCGCGACAAGATGTAGGAATGGCCTGTGAACAGAGAATGTCAGTGCACTAAACGTTCCGCAAGAAACTTAGGAAAATATCATCGAAGAAGAAACTTGAGGGGGAGCTGAAAGGAATGTCACTGAACAAGGAATGTCACGCACAGCTTACCGGATTATAACTAAGCAGGGAATATTGCAGGGAGCTGTAGAGATTGTCATTGTACAGAAAGTGTCGCTGGGAACTGCAAAGAATGTCACTGAAGAGAGAATGTCCAACAGAGTTTGAGAGACCTTCACTGAGCAGGTAATGTCACAGGGGGCCGTAGGGAGTGGCATTGAGCAGGAACTGTAACAACGAAACAGGGGGCATGCCGATAAACCTGGAATTTCGCAGTGATCTGGAGAGAATGTCGTTGAGCAGAGAGTGTCATTGTGCAGGAAGTGTCACAAGGAACTGTGTAAATGTCGTTTAAAAGAAAATGTCACATAGAGCTAAAAGGAACGCCACAGGGAGCTGCGGGAAGTGTCATTTCGAAAGTCTTCCAAGGGGGTGGAGAGAACTTTACCAAACAATAGAAGTCATAGGGAGATGTCGGGGATGTCATTGAATATGAAATGTCGCATGACGCCAGAAGGAATGTCATTCAACAGGGAATGCCGTTTAACAATGAATATCACTGGGAACTTGAGAAATTATCAGTGTACAGAGAGTGCTACAGGGAGCTTGGAGCAAATGTCCTTGCACGGGAAATGTCTCGTCACTAGGGGAGTTGTTATTGAACAATGAGGGAGGAAGCAACAAAAGGGAGAAAGGCAGGGCGGTTAACTAGGAAGACATCCGGTTGGCTACCTTACACTGGGGGATTTGGAGAGGGGACAAGAAAGATGAGAAAGAGGGAAGAGAAGGAAAAGAGAAAGGAAGAGACAGACAGTAAATTCACTGCAGTGTGTAGAACTCCATCGTAAGTCAGAGGCATTCACACAAACCCGTCTTCATCAAGAAACACAAAAAGGTTTTCGCTGCTTTGTGGTCTGTCGAGGGATGTGGACGGAGCTGTAATAGCACCTGCGCAAAAAGAGGCCGATCATCCAGTCACCGCAATGCGTCTGCAAGTACTTGTCTCTCTGTGGTAAATCCAGGACAGCGGCGCAGCAGGTGTTGGATGTTTCCATCGGTGCCACAAACATCGCATGCCGCACTGTCAATCATTCCGATTAACGTGGTATAAACTTTCGTTTACTTAATGATCCCAGGAATGAGGAGAAAATCAGACCTACCGACACATGCCCTGAAACAACTTAGTCTATTCCTACTGGACTAGAACCACGTGCACATCAAAACGGGTGGCTCGACTATTGAACAGTAAATGTCCAATAGAAGTGTAGGGCATGCCACTGAACAGGGATTGTCACAAGAACGGTGGGATGTATTCTGGCCATTCGACGTTCTCTGTTCAACGATATTGCATTGCTTCAATCCTCAATATTTCCCGAATTTCTCTTTTGTTTAATATTTTATAAGAAGCACTTAGACGGCTTATAGCCTGATAACTAGCAGAAAGCGGCAACAAATGGGAATTTGTGTGACATCTGGTTGAAGATGCTTACATACATGCAGGCGTTTGTTGTTTGAGCAAAAAAGAAAGAATACCACGTAATGGGTGACATTTTAACGCAAGTTCTTTTACGTTCACCCGGTATTCCTTCGGGACGTATACAAAGGTGGTATTACGTTGTTATCTCGTTAAGAGCGATGATCTCTCAGTGTCGCATCGTGTATAAGTTGACAAATCTCGAGTTGCACTCCACTGTCTTTCTCTAATCCACCACTCGTTTCGTGTTTTTGTGTCGGTGTGAGTGCGTGTGGAAACGGTGGCTTTGTGGACGGATTATCGACGTTCCTTCACCGAACTTACGACATACACACTCAGCCCTTTTCCACGCTGCACGGTGTTGAAGTGCCGAAGATGGGCCGAAAAGACGGGCACCACACTCTTCGTCCCCTAGCAGATGGTGCGCAGTGAATGAAAAGAAGGAAATGCCTAAAAAACAAACAAAAAACGGGAGGATTTGTGGCCTTGATGACGTGAAGCAGAAGAATCTGCGGCAACGGCCGAGAAAGCCCACAGAGGCTTTTTTTTTTCGTGCCACCACTCCCCAAGAACCCGGAGTGAGACAAACAGGCTCTGTCTGGTACGATGTGGACAGGGTCTTCGGAGTGTGCTGCCGAGTCGTGTGCGGAAATCCCCTCGCGACGAACGACCAACTGCCGTCGACAGTCCGGGCGACGAGTAATAGAAAGACGAACCAAAGAATAGATAGTTCGGAAGGAAACGGAAAAGAAAAGGACAAACGAAAGAAGACTCTGGCGCAGAAGAAGTCAAGGTGGCCAACGGGGAGGAGTTGATGTACATGGCGAGAGGAAGACTTGTGCCTCGAAGGAACGGCCACCGCACGCACGCACACACAAAAAGAGAAGCGAGCAAGTGAACGCGTTCTTTGGCGTCCAAGCAGTTGGTCCGTTAGGCGAGAATGACCAGTCAGATCGAAGGGTCGTTAAAAGTGAGGACGAGGAGCCGGGGCCGCAGCCAACGGCCTCGCTCCTTACGAGTGTAACGTTTGCCGCGTGACGCGTCAGTAGACGTGGCTCCGAGCTCACTTTCTTTCCCTCTGTGGCTTTCTTTCGTGGTGTTACAACTGTCACGTTGCTCCTTTCCCGCACTATACATCTACTCTCGGTCAGAAAACGCCTTCACCGCGGGTTGATAGATTCTCGGAATGCCGTCCAGCAGGCGCGTAATACCTCGACCAAGAAAGACGTGTCTATGATTGAGTGGCTTATCGTTCTGAAATCCGAGCGACATACACTGCTCCATCGTTCCGATTCGGTAGCTAATCGTTCCAGGCTGCTGAGCGTCGTGCTGAAAGGAAAGAATTCTGGAGCCTGAAACGTGTTGAAACAAAGGTATATGTAAACTGGTAGCGTAACTTCTATTGAAGCCCATTGATTCAGCAGTCGGCGACTTGTTGCCAACGTCGCCATCTATATGAGGGGACAACTAACAACAAAGAAAAAATAACATGTGACGTCACAACCGGAAGGGCTAGTGACGTCACGCGTTTGCCCTACATGGCGCGAAATTAAAATTTTTCTTAATTGCTGCCCTGCTACGTGCCTTTATTATTTCGCGATTTTATTGTGCCTCAATCGTGTCTTGCTAACTGCACGTGAAAAAAACAACAAAAAATAAAAAAAATTGATGAAGCAAAGTTGTTTTATTAGCCAAATGACGTACTTGCAATATGCACAAGAAACTTCGCAGAGGCAATTGTGAGACAACTGTTTGCGAGCACAATAGCATAATAGTTCCAAAACTCACGTCGTCCTACAGTCGAAAACTACTGCAGCGAGACAGCAGTTTTGAAAATGTAGCTTTGGCAGCCGCAGAGTACAGCGTCTTGTTGCTTAGCCTGTCGCGTTTACAGTCACCGAAGGCAAGGAAGGACACGCCGGCGGCCTTGCGCCAGCGAAAACAGTCGACAGTCACAGGAGCGGCTATCTACACAATCTGTGAGCTAGCTGAGCTATGAAATGCACATAAAAAAATTAGTAAACTTCTGTAGGTGCGCACGCAACCACCGCGGAAAAGTGAGCGATGGCTCGTTGACCCGGTAATGCGCCAAACCAAAGAACACGCCGACACAAGCTCTGAAAGCATATTGTTACGGAAAAGAAGAGACGCCGTAACGACGAGGCTGGGGATTAAATATATTCCAAACCAGCGGTAATGGCGTGCCCGGTTCACCAGCGATCGAGCCGAAACAACCCTTCGTCTTCCTCGTCAGGCACACACACGCGCGTCGCCCCCTAGAATGTCAGTATACATGCATGTAGCAATATTGTCTGGATACGCCCCCAAATTCGTTGGCCCATGTGACTAGACTGCCTGCATGTGCCCGCTGCTTCTGAAACCAGACGAAAAAAAAAGGGGGGGGGGCGCTGAACCATATACCAAAGACCAAAACTTTATTAACGTAATCTACAATTTTATTGCAACAAATTAAATTAAAACCGTTGAAAATAAACGCTTATTTGTTTTTTATATTTTTTGTTTTCGTTATTTGTCCCCACCCCCTCCCCTAGTCGCGCTTCAATCATCACGCAGTTGCTGATGTCTGTCGCAATGGGTTTCAGACCACTTTTTGTTCCAACTTTCGCGACCTATTTAGATTGACCTTGGCTGAAACCACAAATTTATTGTTAAGAGCCTTGTATTTATTCCGGCTGCATATACTTAGGTGTGACAGAGGAATGACTGGGAGTATTTTTCTGTTCCCACCACCGCCAGAATATGGCCACTGCTGCTGGGATTGGAACCGCGACCTTATGCCTAGTAGCGTGTAGTGTGGCGTCCACGAAGCTATAGGAAGTCGGTAAGTCTTATACTCCGTTTCTTTGTCTTTTTTTTTTTTATGGTGGCGATGCTGCTTTTAGTTGAGACTATCATGTCCGCTGGCAGCCGTAGATGAGAACTCGGTTGTTGCCACTACTGAAGACTCCCACCACTCGCCACTAGGCCCACTTTTTATTCATCCACTTCAATCAAGCAAGCTTCATTCAAACCCCCCCTTCATTCAACTAGCTAAATAATTTAGGGGACCCTAACGATTAGCCTTTAGAAGTTGAACGTAATAGCGATATTCTGTACTTCAAACACTTGGCGCATGAAACCTTTTCGAACTCCCTATGCATTCACTACGTCGCCTTATAAGAATAGGAGCAGTAGCGTGTGTGCCTTCTTTAGTGGGTGACCGGCTTTAAACCAGGAAGCCATCATAATAATCGCATGTTCTGTCTCCCGCTGGCACTTGGCGCTTGTACTACACATTACTACGGCAATATTTTACGTTGCCCTGTGAAGCATGTATAAAGCACGCGTGTGTTTATAAAAAGATGAAAGGCACTTTCTCTGACTTTCAAAACATACTAAGTTCTTTTCGCTGTATTTACAAGCAAACAAGTGGCCGTGTGGTAGAACATACGCTCGCCGTGCAAACGACCCGGCTTCGATTCCCAGTTGGACACAAACGACCCTGGTTAGCTCCCCACTCTTACCCAGGATCTTTTTTATATTTTATTTTATTTGGATCGTTCTCGATTTCTCGGTTCCGCATAAGATGATGATTTTTCGCTCACAACCAATATACCGACACCTACGCCCACGCCGTAATTTCTGCAAAACGAGCTCTTTAACGCTATCGCGTTAATAATTGGCGCAGCGGAGGCTTATTCGTAAGCCACAAGCTTCGTCTTATCAACAGCGTCTGCTACGCACAGCTGAATAAATCTTTTCTTTGTGTTTTTCTTTCCTGATCAACACAAAACTTATGGGCGGTCCCTGGAAGCGCCGCGGTGTCCTTAACGTAAGGACGCATCCTGTCAATTTCTGGGCGTGGACAAACTGCAGTCTACTAATAAGATTGACTCGTTACTCACTGTACTCTCTACTTAAACGAGGACGACACAGGCCCAACAACGTCATTTTAGTGTCTACAGTGGTACATACCCTCACGAAAAGCCAAGAAACGAACGCAACATGGTGCAACGTAGCCACTATGAAGCTGCAACAGATCACCCAGTGTTTCATTTTTCCGCCCCAAGTCTTACCATCAGCTTTTCTCGCCACTTTGACTCTGTCAACAACGTGCCAGTAAATCTCACTGCGTCTCGACCTTGTAATCACAGATTTCTGAGAACAGTAGTGAAAGACGGCGGAACGTAGGAACAAAAAAAAATGATTTCGTAACACACCCAAAACTTGAACAGTTGTTCACCGGATACAAAGGGTACAGTCGAAATCTGTCACAGGAGCATAAAGCAGCTCACAAAAGAAAAAAAAAACTGTCCTCCTGTTACATAAAAATGGTTTCGTAACACACCCAAAACAGGTACGGTTGTTCGCCGGATACATAGTGTACAGCCAAAATCTGTCGCAGGAGCACAAGGCAGCTCACAAAGAAAAACAAATGTAAGTCAGACACTCGTTCCAACGTGCGAGGCACATTTTCTTGGAAATATGTTCTCTTCTTATAAGGCTTGTACCCTTCGCAGCACCACCGTCGATCGGCGAATAATGCCGAGAATCCCACAGCGAAAGCATAACCGTTCCAGATGTCGTATTATTAGTCAGCTTAGTTACGCAATCGGCTGAACTTGTGTGCGTGAAGAAGCGATTTTCTCGTTTCCCTAAATACCGAGATGAGGCAACGCAAATATTGTCACGTGGTCGTGACGCTCGAGAAGCGGCAGCGGTCCCGCTGCTTCAAGATGAAGCTCTTTTTATTCGGGAAAACTTTTGTCTGGGAAGTGTGACTTGATGGTATACAGGTGAAAAATCGGGGGATTCTTAAAAGGATACCACCACAAAATTTTGGGACCGAGATAACCTGCGGGGTCAATTCTCGTGAACATTTGTATATCATCTGCAAGATATCAACAGCGAATATAGCTTGGAAGGTACTTTAAATTATCTTGAAGTTTGCGTGAGCGACCGACTTCATAGCGCTATAGACACCATCAGAGGAGACCCCGAAGAGACCCCCTTCTGGTACACTGTACCCCTACTTCCGTCACGTCACCACGCTGTGGTCAACGAAACAAGTTACGATCACGTCATAGCCGCCATTTCTTTGCCACGTCAGTTCCCGGAGTCTATACTTCTCGGTGGCTGGTTGCGAATGCGTGGCCGTGGCGCACGCTTGGAAAGTTTTGTGCTTGACGACATTCCAGTCCCGTGTCCTATTCGAAATTAATTATTGCTGCGGACCGTGCGGAAGTGCGTCACAGTTCAGTGTGCTGACGTGGGCAAGAGTTGCACATGCTAGGTGGCGACAGTTGCACTCAGTTTTTGAAACTCTCTCAAACCGAAACTGAAACTGATTGATAATGAGAGACCTGTAATTAATTATCTGTCACGAGCTGCAGCAAATGATGTGTTGTGTCATGACTAACAGGCCCCCAGCAACGCATTGCAGCAGAAAAACGCGAGGCCAAAGTCTTTGTGTCAGTACCCTTCAAGCTTAGCCTTTAAATGTCAAACGCGATAGTAATACCTTCTTCCCTAGTATCCTCTTCCCAGGATTGCATTCTCGCTAAAGGCCAGCCTTAAATTTAAAATACACTTTTTATTTTTACACGAAAGTGTTTGGCGCGAGGCCTCTACCACATTTCAGTGACGCATTTCCCCGTCGAGAAAGCCCGTGCGATGAGATGTCAACGAAAAAAAAAAGTTCCTTATCGTGCACTGAACCCAAGACTTCTCGGTCAGCACCAATAGACGCTGAGAACGCTGTCCACTGCCCCTCGACGACGGACTCTAACGTCTTCATAAACGTGCCTTTTATATCCCACACTTTCCTCTCTCAGTGCTCCTGGCAAGGGTCGTGGCATCGCTCTTTTGGACCGGTAATGTAATTTATCTTTGCGGACTCCTGCGCAATTACCACCTGCAGCGCGTGTTTGTACGGGTCCGCCCCATTCGGCCCCGTTCAGCCTCGCTCATAGCGTTGGTACAGAACAAAAGATTCACAGCATATCCACCGAGTGAATGATGATGAGTCGGGCGAAGCTTCGCAGGCTCTCAGCGCGGGATCCGCCTGTCCTTGTGCACGTTACGCAGCCGTTGACAGAGCCCTCGCCGTCTCTGGACCTTCTTGCCGGTGCTTCCGTGCCACTTCGGTTTCGCGGGCTCTCACCTCCGGGTCTCGAGGACGAGCGCGCGCTGCAGCCGCGTCTCGAGCCCACCGCTCCACCGCACTGTCTTCTTCGCTCATTGCGAGGCGCACAAGCGCAGTGACAGCCGGCAAAATAAGAAGCGCGCCAAGCACGCCTCTCTAACGCATCGGAGTAGAGCGAGTGCCCACTGCTCCATCTAATAGTGCTAGGGGAACAAGCACCGCTGTGCCATCTAGTGAGCACTCTACGTACTAGGGGTGGCTACTACAACGGCGAGAGACTACTAGCCTGTGCCGTAAAGAGCTTCGCCTCTAAATTAGTTCTGCGATGCGCTGTTTTCCTTACCTGGCTAATGACTTACCTGGCTCTAACGCGGCATTCATCGCTTGCGCTCGCCCAAAGCATATAGTCACTGCCGGCTACGAAAGTGACACGACGTGTTTGACGTTTCGCTATGGTCTCACCGTCGTGTTCAATCATATTTTTTTGACAAGCCACAGGATGGCGACCTCAGGCCAAGTTGTGCGTCCGAAATGCGACGCTCTACTGGCTATCACACCTCTTTCTCTGACTACGCTCTCTTCGTTACCGTCTACAGCTACCATAGTACTTTGTTTGATCGCTGATTAAGGACGTAAGTCGTTGGTATGTAGATGTACCACCCAGCCTCAACGAAGTTGCATCCCCGCTACGCTGCAAAACACCACTATACAATGTGCGAACCCTCCGATATCAATGTACAGTAAACATTCAATTATATAAAATTATATAAAATACATGACTCAGTGTAAGCCTAGCTTTTCTGAAAACCCCCATTTATGTTTCGTTAGGAGGTCCCCCCGACAGTTTTCACTCCGGGACCTCTGATGTTGCACTTCTTGTCCACCTTGTAATCTCGACTAATTCCGTCAAATAAAGATCTGTAAGGGCACGTTCTACTTTCGTGCTATACTTATTCCAATGACCACGGCCGGGTGAGCCGTGTTTCGTTTTGCTTGTTTGTTTGTTTTTGGATAAGTTTGCGGAAATAGAAAATTCGCTTACGCGAAACGCTCATCTTTCAGCCGTAGCATTCGTACCGTTCCATTAGAGCTGATTCGAGACTGCCGTTATTGAGCGCAGCTAGCCCCTGTTGACAGAACCGTCGAGTCGTGTCGCGGACCTCTTTTTCCCTGCTACACATCGCCTTGACTGAGTGCTCAATGTAAGATTCATCACCCCCCCCCCCACACACACACACACACACACCAGAAAATAATGGCTCTTTTCCTCTACCTTGTTCTTTCTTTTTTTTTTCATAAGCGAATGTATGAAGGCTACAAATGGAATCCTTCCCTATTGGGGGCCCACTTCTTTTCTCGTCGCCTCATTGTCATCGCGTATTCTTGTCTTTGTTTTTATTCTTTCTTTTTTTTCATCTCGAAGCCTGCTTTTCTGCTGGAATTCGACGTCTTAGAATTGAAAGGTAACGAATATATTGCCGGGAAGCAATCTTTAATAGATATCGGTGTAGAATTCGGCGAGGTAGACGCGTGCGTTTTTTTTTCTCCTTGTTCTATACGCTGGTAGCATGCCCCAAGCATTCCGTTTGTTCCTTTTTTTTCTCGATATTCACTTGTAAGTCGGTGCGTCATTTGTCGACGATCCTCTGAATCCCCCCTGCCCCCCAATTTACTCTGCCCTGTTTCACCCTTAGTATCCCTTTGGGCAACCAATTCCATCCCTGCATCGTGGCTTAAATTTCATTGCTGTTATCATCGTTCACATCTTTATTTCTTCGTTGTTATCGAACTCTTCGTTGCCCATACGTCGTAACAACTTCACCTCGTCTATTGTCGATTCCCTTCAATGCCCTCCCCTCGCACTCCCCCCCCCCCCCCCCCCTGCTCCGCTCCCAGCGGTGTTCGTTACGAAAACTCGAACCCATCTCTTCGCGTTCCGCACGAAAGGCTTCTAGAATCCTTTGTCCCCAGTCACTTTATTTTCTATCCACTTTTTAAATGTGGCATTTTACACTTTTTCATGTGCCACGTTATTTATTTGCTGGATGTTGTTTCTTTGATAGGTATTATGTCTCACATTCCTCTTTCGGTTCTGGGAAAAAAATAAAATAAATGGGAACGTCGTCTTGGAAGTTGGCGCAACCATCAGGTCTTTCATTCCCTTTTGAGGCTCAGGCAAAGGAATAGTGATAATATTCTCGCTCAATTTATTTCTTTCGCCAGCTCTTTTCCCGTCTGTACCAGCCGACATTTATTTGCACCTAAGCCGCCTTGTGATACCAGTGAGAAGAAACATGCAAAAAAAAAGAAATTTTCAGCTAAGGGTGTCGTCGAAAGTAAGGAAACAAATACCTTCGAAGTCACGTACCTGTGGCTTTAGAAGGAGCACTTCTTCAGACATTTGATTGGAGACCCTAGTAGCTTCACGCTCATGCATCGCTGTTTATCTAGTTATTTTAGACATCGTGAGCATCGTTATTGCGTCTTTTTATTTTATCAGGTTTTATTATCGTAATATTGATCGTGTTGTACTTTTTGAACAGAAAGAAAAAACCAACGCTAAGCGTTGGGTATCAACCATTAACGGCGGGAGGTCACCAACATTAATTAAAAAACAAACAGGGTCCCTTGTGCAATCCATTAAGAACAGAGCGTTTCTGATAAATACAGTAGTGGGAACTCTGGCGCTAATCTCTATGGAAGCTGCAACGCGTGGTGCTTCAGGCAGCATGGGAGTGATGAGTAGTGTCTAATCTTCATCCTTTCAACTACGTTTGGCTTCACGTGGCTTGGAGCTGCTTTGTCACAGAACGACAATCAGCAAATGTCTAGCAGTTGCTCTTCACTAACTTGACATTTACTAGGCTCACCAATTCAAATCTGGTCAGGAACTTCACTACGAATCGTTCTTTTATTTGAAACAAATCCAAAACACGACAATAAACAAACCCACAAGTGCGTTCGATCCACGCGAGCACGAAGACAAGGCAAATTTGTGCACTACCCATCATTCCCGTGGTCGTTGAACGATCGCAGCGCCGATTCTCTTCTAGTCAATTTTGGGGAACTCTGCTCAAAAAACGACTTGAAGGTGACACCCAACTTTTTTCTCCTCATTTTATGTATTGCTCCTGCCCCGGCACTCATCGAAAGCTTTCCGCACCTTGAGTGGTTATGTATTGACTCTGTGATCAGAGACATCAGACATGGTTTTGCATTGCCTTCGTGATTAGAAGCACCTGACTTGGTTTTAAATTGCCTCCGTGAGTGGAGACCCTTCAGTCGGTTTTGCATTGCCTTTGTGATCGAACCACCTTTAGCCAAGCTACGTGCTCATGTGGTGACGTAGTCCTGTTATGTGACGCCAGTCACGCCATAGTGACGTGACACGATTTGTCGATTACTGATGTCGTTGTGGCGTAATACGATAAGGTCATCGAGTGGTGGTATTTGCATCATTCGTCCCTGACGCCGCGAGACGTCCACGGTCTCATTTCGCATTTGATGAGGCTTAAGGTTTTCGCCTTAAAGGAGCAATGAGACAATGTCACGCCTTGTTTTCTATTTTTTTATTTTGTATTGGAATAGGGAGCTTTTTATTCAGTTAGTACAGCTAGAAAGCTCGTTTGTGCGAGTGCGCGATGGTTGCTTATTTAGAGACGTTTTTAGAGCGTTCAGTTTCGGCGTCAAAGAGCACCGAGCTAGACGGGAGCAGTTCCTGGAGCCATAGAGTTTCCTAAAATTAAGCAGAGGGGACTCTGGCGTTGAGATCGCTCAGCGACCATGGGATTAATAGGTAGTACACAGATATGCTTAGTTTTCGTACTTGCAGGCAACGAATCGTACTAGTGGGTTCGTTTATTGCTGGTTTCGGTTTCGTTTTGAAAGAAAGAACGAACCCTTTTGAATTCTTTGACCCAATTCGAAATGGTAAGCCCAAAAGAATAAGGTGGGGAAGCGCAACCGCTGAACATTTGTTGATTTTTGTTTCGTGATAAAACAGCTCTCAGCCACTCGAACACACGCGGAGCCATAAGCAGGCCAGAAGTACGAAGGTTAGACAAATGTGTGTACTACCCATCATTCCCATGCTCGCTGAAGCATCGTGCGTTGCAGCTCGCATAGATATTAGCGCCAGAATTCCCTCTTGCGTATATTAGGAAACTCTCTGTCTCCGGCAAGGTGAACACAGCTTCTCACGTGACCACGCAAAACTGGGACGTAGGCGCCGCACGCGAGATAGTGGGCGAGCGGAGGCCACCCTGAGAGGAGGCACAGCCAGCACACGTGAACCAAGCACGGATACAGTGCAAGCACGGATACAGTGAAGCACGGATACGGAAGCAAGCACGGATACAGTGAACTAGATTGTAGCACGGAAGAGGCAATTGCAAGTGGCGCAAGTGCCAGGCGTGTGCCAGCGACTGGTCGACAGAAACTGGGGACGTTTGTTTGTTTACTTGACCCGGCGTTGATGTCGGCGTCGCGAGGCGCAGCGAATCTCGCTAAGTCGCGTGGCGTACGCGGTAAATTTGTTCTGAACTATACTTGCCCTTAATATCTCGTAGATGTGTGTGTCTCCACATAAATATATCTTGCTCAATATCTCGCTTTCTAAATTTCATGACAGTGCTCTTTCGAAGCTGGAGCAGCGACATTGTGTACAGAGAACGGAACGCAATCGTGGCTTCGTGAGCAGTACTCATACGGCCGTCCACCTCAGTGGAACAGTGCACGGCTACTCCTGAAAAGAAGGTCGCGGGTTTTATCCCGGTTATGGCGGTAGCATTTCGATGCTGGCGAATCGGGGGGGGGGGGGGGGGAGAATGATGAGGACACCTCAACAGTAGCTCACGAGGAACGGGGATAGACAAGGGAATAAAAGGATAGGATTAAAAGGTAGAGAGATAGAGAGAGAGGTAAGAGAGAGCGAGGTGCAGGGACAGGGAGCGATGGAAGTGAGGAGAAGACAGGAAAGATGGACTCGGTCGGAGGAGTCCGAGGACGGGGCACCACTGGCGAGAGCTCTTGTCGGCGACAGGAGATGTCGTAAGACCCACCCAGTCGGCCAGAGCTACGCTGTCGTCGGAGATCGCGAGGGCACAACCGGTCGGCAGGGCATCCAGCGAGCGCGCTGTCGAAATGGTAGAGGCCTGTGTACTGTGCAGTGTCAATGCACGTGAAAGAACACCAGATGGTCGAAATTTGCCGAGGCCTCCACTACGGTGTCTCTCATAATTATGTCTTGGTTTGGAACGTAAAAGCCCAAATAATATTTGCATTCACGGTACTGACCCTCATGTTGACACCTCATTAGTATTCAGACACGGAAAACCAGAACGTTTATTCAACTACACTACAGTGAAATGTGTGTTATATGACGTATAGTAATGATTTCAGCAAACTCAGTAATGAGTTTTTGAATCACGTGTTGATTAGCACCTTGCATATTAATGAATCGTTCATCTTCGATTTCGACGGCTCTGTGCACTGATTTAGGCGTCACCCGGTAGCAGAGCAAACTTCTGGCTTATGCTCAAAGAAAACGCCCATGGTCCCTTATGCATTGACTTAAGATTACAATAAGGTGAAAGCCATATTTTTTGTTTTTTTTTTAAATTTTCGTTCCACGTTTATATTTCTCCCCGCCACCGTTCGAAAACTTTCTACATCCAATCTTGTGTGACATGGCCTCAACTATAGGAGGGACGTCACCTGGTTTTACACTGCCTCAAGATCGGACCACTTGGGACAAAGCTATGATGTCATGTGGTGTCAGCGTGTGACCTCCCATCACGTCCCATCACTGTGACGTCACAACGACAAGTTTTGGCCTTTTCGACCGTCACTGCGACGTTATATGGTTAGGTGATCACGCGATAATAATACTAATATTAATAATAGTAATAATAATCTTTATTGTCATCTTGAGTTGTACAAAACAAATAACAGGCCTGTCAAAGCCAGACGGAGTCTTGGATGACTTGGCCCGGCACATCGGCAAACGAGAGATGACATACATAATGAAAAGCTTTTCATGTAAACAAGCGGAGAAAGAATACATGTGACTCATTTACGCTACATTTAAACACAATAACAATCAATAATCAAATTAGCAGAAGCAATACTACATAAACAGCAGAAATGTGAAGATAATTATTGAAAAATTTTAACAGATTTTACCCATAATGCGATAACTGATGCAGCATTAAGGAGACATGCTCATTCGTAGATTGCGTTTAGTCGTTGCCGAAAAACACTGTCGGGGATGTCATTAAAAACAGTAGGGACATAGACCTTTCTAGTAGCTTTGCCATATCGTGTTTTAACGAATGGTACAGACAAGCGGGAAGTTTTTTTTTTTTAAATATACGAAGGGAAATTCAGTCGTTTTTGATCTGAGAGCCCCAAAAATGCCGTAATACAACAGTTTAATTAAAGAAAGCTTTGAAAGATGGCAGGCGAAGTAGAGAAAATAAATTTACGTTGGCTGTTGAGGAACGATTGTACACAATGGATTTCAACATACTTTTTAAAATAATGTCAACCCGACGCTGCCATCGCGAAGAACAGAAAGAAAATCAAGTGATCCCATATCGTAGGATACTATACGCAAGAGCAAGCATGATGGTCACTTTAATATTGGTGGGTACGATTGTTCTAATATTGAAGAGTAACCACGAGATTTTTCGTAGCCTGTCACAGATGTAAGCGAAATGATCATTCCAGGAAAGGTCGCTATCGAAAAACAGAAAAACACACCAAGATATTTTATAGAATTAACATATTCAATGGGAGTACACCTACTTTTATATATAATAAAAATATATTATTATTATTATTATTATTATTATTATTATTATTATTATTATTATTATTATTATTATTATTATTATTATTATTATTATTATTATTATTATTATTATTATTATTATTATTATTATTATTATTCTGTACTCAATCTTGACGCCGCGAGACGCCGGCGGTCACGTTTTGCGTGTGATGCGGAATCTAAGGCCCTTGCCTTTAATAAACTATAAAGTTTGAATATACGCTCGAAAGCTTCCGCATCGTAAGTGTATGGCGCCGCTAAACCGGAAAATTTCTAGCCCCATTTAGCGGAGCTCACCTATCGGGAAACCAGCCACGCATTTCCATAATAACACATTGAGGAGTATAAAAAATTTCAACAAATTTCTCCGCCAACAAACCTATAACATGAAAGAGTGTCGTCGTCACAGCCTCGTTCCACCCTCCGATATGCTATCACCTGTGCATGCATTCAAGGGCTACACCATCCAATACACCGGTCGCCCATATCTGATGGTGCGCCTTCCCGATGGTTTTTCGTGGCGTCTCCGCATCTCGCGTCTCACAGCGCCGTTTAAGAGCCTGTATCGATACAGTGGTGTCTATAGGTCGACCTATATCATGTTCCTGCTTCTTTCTATGTTTTTTATTCACCAAAGTCAACCCGCAAGAAAGGAACATGTAAGAAATCGCGAGACAGAAAAAGAAAGAAAGAAAGAAAGAAAGAAAGAAAGAAAGAAAGAAAGAAAGAAAGAAAGAAAGAAAGAAAGAAAGAAAGAAAGAAAGAAAGAAAGAAAGAAAGAAAGAAAGAAAGAAAGAAAGAAAGAACGCATCTGTACGGTGACGCCCGACCAGCGAACGCGTCGCGGTGAAAAATCGTGACAAACGATCGCACATTTTTCTCCGGGCCGATCTTGCTTCCAGCGTGCACCACCCATCCCAGACACGGAGCTGTTACGGTCGCATATATCGTGACACCGACTTTTTAAAAAGTCGCTTGCGAACAAAGATGAACGCACGCCTGCACCGCCCGCGTCGTTACTCTTCTTTTTTTTTCTTACGAATTTCTTTCTTTTCGCCCATTCTTGTCTGTTACGAAGTTTGTTGTGGGGTTGTGACTTCGAGATAAAAAAAAAAAGGGGGGGGGCCTTTCTTGCGGGTTCCATTCCTGTATTGCCGTGCCTATACGTTAGAATTCGCTATCATTGCAAACAGCGGAGGAAAAATAAATGAAAAAAAGGAATTTATACTATTCGTTTCGATTACATTTCAGTTTTATTGGACAGAAAGCAACCGGGACGTAAACCTAGGCAGAAAGATGTCGCAGCAACTTGACCAGAACCGAGGGTCTCGGGGGAGCACATGGCAATAACATATACACGACACGTCTCAAAGCGATCGTCACATATAGCATTCACATTAAAATTCATGACATACACTTTGAAACACTGTACACTTAACAATCTGCATTCATCATATACATGCTTAAAGTGTATCTTTGACACTTCACATATCGATGCAGTGTAATGAGTTCTTTTAAATCACAGAGATAAAAATTATACGCACAAATGCTTTTTTTTTCTTTTATTGCCGATAAACGAAAGCCATTGGCAATAAGAAGAGATCGCGCAGAAGATTTTATTCAATGTTAATGAATAAGCGAAAGTACTTGTACTATAAATAAATTGTGCAGATGTTTTTTTATTTAAAGGTAATCAATAGGCGAAAGCTATTTGCACCATGAATGGGCACATATTGTTGCAAACTATTGAGACCTATAGAACAACAAGCAATGGTGGCTCAACTGGTACAGCACAGCCCCTCTAAGCTTGATGGCATGGGCTTCGCACCTGTTGTGCTTCCACCGCAAGTTGGCTTTGAGTTGCAGTGGTTACATGAAGCACGAAGGTTACTTCGCTCGCGGCGGCGGCCGCGTTTACGAAAGGAGCGCGCTGCTCACATACGGAAAAATAAGAATTGCGACACTTGTTCACGTTCGTCGTGTGCATACTCATGCGTTCGCTTCGTGCGTCTTTCTTTCTGTTTAAAGAGCACGCTTTAAGTGCCCAGCTGTTACAGCTGTTAGTCCGCTATCATCCTGTGTATGCTCGTTTCGTGCCTGCTTTTTGCTTGGGGTGGGCGCTGCAAGTTTTTAGTTGCTTGTCATTTCTCGCGTAACATGGCAGTTTGTTGCTGTAGCAATTCTTCCGTCACCCTTGTGGAGAAACAATGCACAACAAATGCTCAACTACCTTCGTAGAGACACGTTTCACTTTCGTGTTATACCGGATCCTAGAAAGAGATCAGTCTTGTTTTTTCTTATTCACGGAACACCTTTCCGTAAATGTATGGGTTATTTATAGTACCCGCACATATCTTAAGAAATTACCCAAAATTGTTTACCGTAGCGCCTATCAGGTGCCTGCCAAATAGTCTAGTAGTTACGTTGCTCGATTGCTCTTTTCAAGGTTGCATGATCGAATACTGAACGCGGCAGCCTTATATTCATGTATGCAGAGGGCTGAAGGCCCATGTGCCTAGATTTAGGCGTAGATAATAAAGCCCCAGGTCGTCGAATTTTCTGGATCCCTGCACTACACCCTGTTTGATGATCCTATCGTGGTTTTCACAATTCTATCTATCTATCTATCTATCTATCTATCTATCTATCTATCTATCTATCTATCTATCTATCTATCTATCTATCTATCTATCTATCTATCTAGCCTTTCACGTATTTCTGGCATGTCTAGCACAACCTGCTATCTCGGCGTGCCACCTGTCCCGTTTTTTATCTGCTCGCAGTTGTGGACTCCTTATCATCTGCCTTATCTATCCACAGGACCCGCGACCTCAGTGATGACGGCAGTGCGTTTGCTTTCTTTTTATCTTCACGTCTGTCGTGTTTGTTTGTTTGTCTTTTTGCCATTTTTGTTCTTAGCGATTTTCTACTGCCGGATGGCGCTGTAGAGTTCTTGTTTATTTATCCGAGTCTAGTTCGCCGTCGTCGTCATCGCCCCAAGCCGCTGTCCGCAGTCTGGTCGATTTTCAATTTTCATCGAACGTTCGGCGTCTCTTGACGCGCTGGCAGGTCCGCAAGAGGGGGGGAGGGGTCGGTTTCTCGCTAGGGATCTCGCCTGGATGCTCTCCGACCGCTGATTGCATTACGTAGGCGCAGGAACTGCGCTGTTTTCTTTTTATTCCCAGCACGGTTTCTCCTCCTCCAAATCTTTTCCTCTCTCTTTCTTGTCTTATTTTTCGCGTTTCTTTTTTTATTTCTGTTCATTTAGTTTTCTGTCCGGCCCATGTTGTGACAGTCCTAATTTTTCTACGCTGAGAGTGCAGTTTTAACATTTTGATTCATTTCTTCGTACTGCGAAAGCCTCAAAATATTTCTTTGAATAAGAAAGAAAGGGGGCGTGCAGAAGTAGATGGTCTCCCCATGGTTTCCACTTTTATGCAGGTTTATTAAAGATATTAAGGATGCAGTCAAATATTTTGACTCCTGGAGTTGGCGCAGAGGGAATCAATAACAGGCAGACTCGTCGACTTTTGAAAAACGCCAAATTACTGGAACAAGGTTTGTCCTGATGGCCTTCTATTCCCGCTGTTGTGAAATGTTTCATGTTTCTTTTTTTTGCGGATGCGTGGATTTCGAGAAATCGTGTAGGGTGGGCTTCGTATCCAACTGACAGCTACTCGAGATGTCTCGTTCGTTCAACGCGACAAATCTCGACGAAACAAATTTCCCGAGGGACCTTCGCACTTCACAGCATTACGTCACAATCTTCATCCTCTTTGTGCAATCGGCGAAACGAGTTTCTCGCTTGAAAACTAGATTCCAAACATTTCCGAAAAGTTTCGGCGCTAATGTTTCATTCTGTGGCATTTTGACGGTACTTCTCGGACACCTGCGGTACATTAGTGGAGCAGGTTAGGACTGCCTAAAGTCCCTCTCACCATCTGTACTTCTTGCAAAAGTGAACTATAGGACGAGGTAGTTCTCTGAACGAGCTTTGAATTGTGAATTCCAAACAGGGCTTACAGTCGCGAGCGAAATGCGAAGTGAAACAGAAAAAAATGGCAGTGAGCGTAGTTATTTGCATTGAGACCGCATGGAATTTCAAAAAATGTATAGTATCACCTCCGAGATTTTCACAATAATGAGACTCGGAACATTTCACGCTTCCTTTCGTAGCAATACGTAACAAGTGAAGCTAGTTTTACGAAAGAAAAAGAAAACTGATAAAGCTGTATGAAGAAACACTAATAATAAGAACCCACCACCTAAAGCTGCGATTTCAACCGTGGCTCTTTGAGTGGGACGCAGGCATTGTGTCCCTCCGCCGCTTCGTAGGAGCCATTTGCAACTCTTTAACGACGACACATTGCAGGCTACCGATCGCAGCGCCACACGTGGCTTGACCTTGTTTGGGCCTGACTTTCAGTGCATTGGGTCTGCGGTCGTTTGGAGCACTCCATTTTCTTGTACGCTCTAGCCTCGACCCGTTCGTGACTATTTGAATTTTCAAGGCGAATGGAGTTATTTAGAGTTTTTGAGCAAGTTACGGAAATACGGTAAGCAAATACGGTACGTACCGCTCCTCCTTTCATGTCGTAGTGCTTTTGCCACAAAAGGCACCCGAACAACAGGAAAACTGTTTTGAGGAATAACGGGGGGGGGGGGTTTCGCGCTTGATGGCTTTATGACAGCCTACGCACAGTTAATGAGGAGCCTTGTTTTCGAAGGCCGCGCTGTCATGATACAAAAAGCAGCTTAAGCACATCAATTGAAGGAAAGAAGTGGGAAATTCAGGGCTGATTTTTTTTGTTAGACACAATACTAATAAGAACTAACAAATAATCATGCCAAGTAAAGTATAGAGTATGCTATTAGTCTTAATTTTAATATAAATCTGAAAAAGAAAAAAATGGGACGGAAACACGACTTGCTGTGGGCGGAGACCGAACCAGCGACGCTCGAATGACGCGTCTGATATTCTACAAACTGAGCTATAAGGGAGGCCATTCCCTGCTTCTACATTACGAAGTATACATGTGCGGTAAGCAACGGGGTGTCAGTTAGCGCCACCAGTAGATATTACGGTGAATGTGAAACAATTCAGCTTGTTGGCGTCGCATGTCGCATAATCTAATTACGAGCTGGCGGCTAAATAATACTAACTGAATGCATTCAGTCTAACCCTTCCTTTAAGGGAGGGGTTGCAAACCGGACCAGTGTCTGGTTATACTCCATCTGTTTCCTAGCATCCCCCTCTCTTTCGCAAAGCATTGTTTGTTTAACCGAACGCGCAAACACGTGAAAAGTAGTGACAACTGTACACGTGTTTTTAAACAGTCTCTGACCCCGCCTGTCAGGTTTTACAGTTAGAAAATAAAAAAAAAACGAAAGAAGAGCAAAGGCACAATGGCTGCTACGGACGAACAGGCCTTGGCAGGTGTCAATCCATTTTCTTTCTTTTTCCTTTTTTTTCTTTTGTTTTTCTTTTGCTTTTCCTGAGTCAGCCTGCCTGTCGTCGACGCTTGGAGTCGACGCCGACGGGAGACATTTTTGGGACAGCCCACTCAAGTTCACATCAGCGACGGCGACAACGAAATCAAAACGCCTAGACAAAGCGCCCCCAAAACCAGTTTTTTTTTTCCTCCTCGGTGGCGGTTTCTTGTGCCTCGCATATTCGATCGACTTACAAATGGAGCTCGCGTATATACTTACCGTGTATCCAACCATCCAATCGCTCTCGGTCGCCAAGACGCGGGCATAATGCTTTAGCCCTCGGAGTATGTATGAAACGTGTCTCTGATTGAGTGTGTCTCTTAGCGCTGATCTAGAACGGGATTCGCGCAAATTACTTTCAATACTCAAGGAGGTTACACGGTAGTGGGATTACCGTTAAAACGAGTGGCTTAGCCTTGGATGGGTGGAGCATTGCGTGGGTAAGAACAGGGTCTCAACAAGAAGCCACCCCTGGCATTACGTCGCCTACCTGCGGGCATTGTGCACGAATGTGGGTAATTAGGGAATCCTCCTTACGAAAGGTGACGGTAAGAAAAGGGTTGAAATGAACAGATCACATCGAGAACTGTGTGTGGAGGGGTGATTAGTATATTGTAAATAATTGCGAGATTACAAAAACCAAAAAGGAAAGACACGTGTCTGGCAGGTGGCAAATTAGTTCATTAAAAAACATTTTTGAATGAGTAATTTCTCGTGGATATTTATTACATGGTACACAAGACATAATAGTTGCCTTTTAGTAGGGTTACTCACTGTACATATGTATGAAGACGTCATGGAGTAGATGAGCAAACACACACACACACGCACACACACACACACACACATGCGCGTGCACGTAAGTGCACAAGTTTCCGAGATTGCTTTTTAATGTTTGCATCTGTTCAGCAAATAAAATGGCTGCTGTATCCCGTGGTGTGCCCCGCCAAATAATATCAGATAATAAAGCCTGTCGCTCAGAGCACATACAGCGAATATCGGTTCAATTAGGTTTATCTAGGAAACATGCGCAGAAGCTGGAACGTGCACACCACACTCCAATGGTTAAGCCAAATGGACCGATTGTCAGATAGGAATATCGAAGTGACGAAAACGAATATTAAAATGAATATCTGAGTTAACACTAATAAAACAGTTTTATTCAGCGCTGCTAGCGTTCATTTTACAATTGCTTCATCAGTGACTTGGCCAACATGTCATTGAGTTTTCTTTCTAAAATCGTGAAAGAAATCAAAACCTATTAGTTAATGAAGCCTGGTCATAGGCGGGCGCCTCCATGAAGCCATTGTACAGCAGCGTCGACATGCGATGAGACTGGGCACGTTCGAGAACGTCAGTTTAGTTCCTGAAACGAGATACGACATACAGGGGAGTCTGTGCAATCTTTCGAATTGCACGCACTCACTCCAGTGCTCTTCTCTCTCGCTCTTTTTTTTTTTTTTTTTGACGCACTAGCCATAACATGTGTCGGACATGAGACCATCTCGATAAGCAGATGCGGCAATATTGAAACAAAACTACACTGTGGAAAGAAAGAAAGAAAGAAAGAAAGAAAAGAAAGAAAGAAAGAAAGAAAGAAAGAAAGAAAGAAAGAAAGAAAGAAAGAAAGAAAGAAAGAAAGAAAGAAAGAAAGAAAGAAAGAAAGAAAGAAAGAAAGAAAGAGAGGCTATGCGTAGTTTCTTTAGCACTGGCATTTTCTTCCAAAGTCACAATCGTGATCACGTACGTACACTCTTGCAAAGAAATTGAAGAAGACTGTTTTGTGAAGATCGAAACTCAGAAGGAGCCGGGGAGTGTGTGCATGTGAAATAAAAATAAAAATAGAGGAGCTGGTTTACAAGATCTGTCCGGCCCAACACCAGTTTTTCTCTACTGGCTCCTTTTTGTTTTCTTTCATCTTGTTTTTGCCTTGTCTTCTATGAGGCTACATTTCTGAGTGACGTTCAGACACATACTCACCCGCGCATGTGCCCGAGTGGCGTCCAAATTCGATAGGAGTCCTCCTTAGCGATGCGCCAGCTGTCGGATCGAATTGCCGGCAGCCGATGCAGCCGCGAGGGGTCACCACGTACCGCACTGTTCGACGGTTGGCCGTGTACATTCGGTATATGTTTTCAAAAAGACAGTGCGAACCGGACAGAGCGCGAGAAGAAAAAGATGTTCGGTGTAAACTCGTTCTGTTAAACCTATAGACCATTCTGAAATGGTCTTCTGAAATAAAAAAAGGAAGAAAAGGGGAGGGGGTAAGGCTGCGGGGATATTGTGCCCAGATGGCGGAAGATGCAGCACTAAACAAGGAATGCTACACTGTCTTAGCGTTTGTCCTTCGAATCCTTGATGCACATCCTCAGTCGCAGTTTAGGGAACAAATGGCTTTAGCACGCGCTTGTTCCTTAAGTACAGGCGGCACGGCTAGGGAATGTTCAGCAATGGTACAGTTGTATATGCTCACAGAAGGACCACGAGAGTGAAAAAACGAAGAAACTGAATTTTTTTTGATAGGGTTAGATATTTTAGGGAAATTCAAGAAAATGAAAAAAGGGTAGGAGTTGAAAAACGAGGCAATAAATAAATGACGACAAATGTTCTCTTTAATAAAAAAAAAGAAAAGCACCCGATTTAAAAGCGGCTCGATGCTTGCTTCACGAACTTTTCCAAAACGAGATTCGTCCCGAATTCACCTTACGGACAGCAGAGTCAGCGGGACCACCCAGGTCAGGTCCTTCAGCGCTGCGCTCTTTTCATCTCGATCACACGGTGCTCATCTTGTATTTCTTCCTGGGCACGCGTCTGACCTCGAATCCTTCTTTGAAATACCTTTATGTGTCGTTCGCTTCGATCACAGAGCTTCTTTCTATACTCCGATGTCTTGAAAAGTGCGCGTTTTTTTCATATTTTTTCTCGGTTTGTTTAAACATTTTTTATTTTTATTCCACCCCAACTTATTCTTTTTTTCTCTCTCTCGTTGAGTGCACAAATACGTGGTGATAAGTAAAGGTGTGCCTATAGCAGCCGCCACTAGGGAGAGAAAGCTCAAGAAAATTCCGCATTCGCTAATACACTCGAAGAAAATCGGGAAACTGAAAAGGAAGGTGGTGATCAAATATATAGGCAAGGGTGAAAAAGAAAGAGCTTACCCTTGCCACGTCTTCAACTCCTTTCTCCCTTGTTCTTCCTTCTTACCCTATTCTCTCCCTAGAGTCGACCACTGACTCCGCCTTCGCGGTGAGGAGGCCCCGTCTCCGAGAAGTAATACCGAAATGTAAATTTCAAACTACGAGCTCACTAGGGATGTGCGCAAGCCCCCAGTACTTCTCGAGCCGCTCCCTTGCTCCTTATTTGGTCCCTATTAGTTTTTTTTTTGCTTGTAACTTCCTTTCATCCAATCCGAGTATGCGCTCTCCGCCTTGGCCCCAATCCACTTTGGATTGCCGAGAAATTTGTTTATGGTTTCTAAACCAGAGAGATTCTTCTTGCGTCAACCCTCGCTCCTCTTCGCTCGTTTTAATCTTGTTTCGTTTTGTTCTGTTTTGGTTAGTTCTAGAAACGTATACATGCCGTGCAATCCAGCGTGCTATACATCTGCGTCGCTGCTACGCCTTTTGTTTATGACCGATCTCTGATGTTCTACGCGTATCGCTTTCCGTTTTTGACGAACTCTTGTTACACTGGCGTGCCGCCTCGTAATAATGCTCGTGCTTCATCCGCAACCGCGGCCTTTTCTTCGGGGAGCGTCTTGTAATCAATTTCTCGCTCGCAACTTTTTCTTCTACGATATGCAGTTCGCGTATCTCTCGACTCGTGTATATGCCGTGCTTGCGCTTTCTTCCTTATTCCTTTCTTTCTTTCTTTCTTTCTTTCTTTCTTTCTTTCTTTTTTTTCTTTCTTTGTTTTTTTTCTTTCTTTTTTTTCTTCTTTCTATCTATCTTTCTTTCTTTTTCTTTCTTTCTTTCCTTTTTTCTATCTATCTTTCTTTCTGGCTATCTTTCTTTCTTTCTCCCTTTCTTTCTTTCTTTTTCATTCTTTTGTCGACCTTTTTTATTTTCGGTAACACTGGGTACTCGGCAAGAATAATACAATAGGAGCAAGATTGAACGGTCATTCAAAACCAATCCTTTTCACACGGGTTCTAGGTTGCCTGCCTGTAGGTTCAAAAAGATACTGCATCAAAAAGAGCAAAAAAATACTATTGATAAATGATGGGGGTGCGGTGAAAACTAGTTAACGGAGTGCATGACGAAACGAAAATACTAACTAGAGCGCAGAATTTCACTATTATAGATCGAGAAAGGATTTTTTTTTTTGAAAAATCAGAAGCATTGCCTTGTAGTTTGTCAATTTTTCGCAGCTACGTCATCCTAAGAAAGTCTTACGGACCGAAAATGCTTGATTAGAATACCCTTATATCGCCTAGAAATTGAAAGACCGATATACTGGGTGTCCCACGTAACTTGAGTCAGAGTTTAGAAATATGGCCGAGCACGTAATTACGACGCGACCAAACGCATGTTGCTCACCGTTGCCTGGAGTTAGTCAGACTATTTTCGTGTTCTCGAATATTGGTTAATTAGATATATTTATTTAACTAACTTTTCCAGAAATGAAGATAGATGAAAAATTTCAATAAGAAAGTTGTAGATCAGTTTGCAAAACGTCTGATTAGGCAGTTCTGAACTTTATATCTGTTAGGTATTAGTGTTTTTCTGCTAATTGAAAATGCCCGCGAAATACAAAAAATACCACGTGACAAACCCCCTCACGCGTCAGTGCGCACGATGATTCTAGTGCTCCCTAACGTTCTGCGTACGAACGACACGCTCCCCTCGCCCCGGTTCATGACAGCGATAAGCAGAAACAGTCATTATTGTTTTTGTGGCTGATAGGAAAACGTGTTCATCGTATAGATACCACCATTGTTGCGGCCCTGTCGAGACAGCACCATGGGGCAAATGCTATGGCCGTTCGTTCGCGGAACGTTATGGAGCACTAGAATCATTGCGCGCACTGGCACACTAGCGGGTTTGCCACGTGGTATTTCTTGTATTTCGCGGCATTTGTAATTAGCAGAAAAATACTAATACATAACAGACATAAAGTTCAAAACTGTCTAATCAGACGTTTTGCAAACTGAAGTGCAACTTTCTCATTGGAATTTTTGTCTATCGTCGTTGCTTGAAAAGTCAGTTAAATAAATATATCTAACTAAACAATATTTGAGAACACAAAAATAGCCTGACTAACTCCAGGCAACAATGCGCATCATGCATTAAATTTGGTCGCGTCGTAGTTACGTGTTCTGGCGTATTTTTCAACTCCGGCTCAAGTTACGTGAAACACCCTCTAGATAGGCAGTGTGCCGGAAACTCCGCATAGTAGTGCTATAGTTTTATCGACCACACATACATCGAAGTGCACTTTGGCTTACCAAAATAATTGCCAGGAATATCGGCAATCCGTGCCCGAAAACTATGATTTGGTGTCCTCTACTTCCAACATTTGATCATTCTCGGCACGTGAGGACAGCGCTGCCAAAATCCAAACAAAACTCTACTCACCCGTTTTGTCTTTTTTTTTTTTCGATACTGTTTCGTTCATCTGCAATACGCTTCGGCAGCCTCTCCGGCCTGCACAATAGCATCGCTCGTCTCGCTTCAACTCACGCTCTTCCTTCGTCGAGTCATTTACGAATGGGTTCCGCGGCACATGAGACTTGGGTACAGAAGTTCCGCTAACGCGAAAAGTGCTCCACGCGAGAACTGAAACATGCAAACACACAAAAATCGGGTGACGCGAAACGCTACGCGGAACGGTTGGAAATGACGTGCGCTTGGAGGCACGCGTTCTGCCGAGGAGGCCGGGACCCCTGGGACGTTCTCGCGCGTGCTTGAGCAAGCAAAAAGAGAAACCGGTGAAGAAACAAAAAAGAAAGACACGCAATAATAAATAAACGGATGCACGTGGCTTGTTTCTGGCTCGTAGCTTCAAGTACTACGGCGAATAGGGACGAACAGATTGCGTTCGACTGGCGACGCCATGCTCTAAAGCTGAGATGCATCAAGCGTGTGGTCTTGAATGAAAAAGAGGGCGCTCTGCGCGTACCCGGGCGTGTGCACGTATGTGTAGCAGTAATCTTTCTCGGAGAAACAGGAATAGCGTGCGGGTGTCTGTGTGTAAATATTACATCGCATGCCCACGTGTATACTCTGAGAGTCGCTGCCCTCGCTAGCAGCATGTCGCATTTCTCCATCGGTCTCACTCTCTCGCTGCAGACTCGTGGAGAGAAAGACCACGCGTACTCTCCGACACGAAATAGAGAGATGAACTAGTTGGTGGGTGTTCATGTTCGAAGGACTCAATGCGCTTGACTGGGAGGCAAGAGCGAAGTCGGTGTCTAAAGTCGGTGTCTGTTCGGCGTCTGAGAGGCAAGAGGGAAGTCGGTGTCTGTTCATTTCTTGTGTGTTTTGATGTGCGGTGTTTACATGGAGTTTATGTATGCCATGTATACTTTGTAACATGAAGTTCTATGTACGCTTTCAACTGAATTTTCGAGTGACTTCGCGGTTGCCTTGTATTTAGGGGCTGTGGCTCAGTCAAGCTACAGCTTTTTCTGCAGCTCTCCTGTCAATGTATCTTCTTAGGCAGAAATAAATTAATATTAATATAAAGTTCTCTCCTATTTTTTTGGAAAGTGTTTTCTTTTTAACACGAAAATCGGTAAACGAGGACATAGTATTTTTTAACTGAGAGTGCTCCAAAGGCCCGGGATGTTATATGCTCTCGTCGTTTCGCGTAACGCAGGTGAAACCACGTACAAATACTTAAGAAGAAATGAACCAGTGAGAAGAAGAGAATAGTTAAAAGAAAAAATAGAAACCAACGGTAATAAAAGCAGAAAAAAAGGTATAAAGGCTAGAAAAGAGAACGATATGTATATGAAGGAGGGAAAAAAGAGAAAACCTAAAAGAAAAAAGGAAGGCTGCCCAGCTTCACACTTCGTTCAAGCGTGGCATTACTGTCATGAATACGCAACTTTCTTACTAACCGGCAGCAATTCACCATTGTTAATGATTTTTCATCCCCACTTTCATACGTTTGCTCTGGTGTGCCGCAAGGGAGTGTTTTCGGTCCACTGCTTTTTCTTATTTATATTATTGACTTACCAAGTAATTTATCCTCACAAGTGTGCATTTTCGCTGACGACTGTATAATTTACCGAGCAATAACTAGTACTTGTGATCACGTAATAATTCAAAATGACCTCGACCTCATCAGCAATTGGTGTAATAGTTGTCTAATGTACCTTCATTCAAGTAAATGTAAAGTGATATCCTTCTCTCGCAAACATTTTAACTCTGAGTTTTATTACTTTATTAATGGCGATCCCGTATCTAGTGTTGTCTGTTTTAAATATTTAGGTGTAACCTTCACATCCAACCTTTCTTGGACTACCCACATCCCCAACATCTGCAGTGACGCTTCACGATCATTAGGCTACATACGCCGTAATCTACGTAAGACACCCACAAATATACGTGCTTTAGCTTACGTAACATTTGTTCACCCTCAGCTAGAATTCGCTTCTGCAGTTTGGTCCCCTCATTACAGCTATTTAACTAACATGCTGGAATAAATCCAGAATAGAGCCGCTAGATTTATCTCACAAAACTACGATCATAGCGCAAGCATAACACAAATTAAAAAAAAAAGCTTATCACTTTCCCTTTTGAGCAGCCGACGTGATCTAAACATCCTTTCATTATTTCATAAATACGTGCATGAAATAAGGCCATTATCAATGACATTGCAAACATCTGCATTCACATGAAAGAGACTAAATAATCATCGTTCATTCACACGCATATACGGTAAAACATACATTTTTAACTCATCTGCACTCCTCCGTGTCATCCGCATGTGGAACAGTCTTCCAGAAGAAATCGTAGCTGAACGCAATCGGGAAAAGTTCCTGCACCTTCTACTCACCCATTACCAGGATTAACTGCTCGTTTTATTCATATCGAAATCGGCACCTACGCGTTTATTCACTAGTAGTATCTCGCTTTTTTTTCTCTTACTTTAAACTTATTTTGTTTGATGGTTTGAATACTAACATGCCATTCAGTTCTGTTGTGTTTTATTCAGTGATGTTTTATTTTGAAAAATGTAAAGTCTTTTCACAATTTGTGCTTGTTTTTTTTTAAACTTGTTTTACGTCATTATTTCACACGTATACTCATCTGATGTTCATTGCCGTTGTATTCCTTTAAAAATCATTATTATTATTATTTTCTCATTGTTATTCCTGTTAGGACTTGTATATTAATTGACAATCAGTTCTTGTTATTGTTTGTATAAAAATTGTACAAATTCGCGTGTGTATTTTTTTTATGCTCTCCTTACACAATTCCCTGTTGGTTCTGTAAGGTATTTTGAATAAAATAAATAATTCGAAGTCATGTTAATTTTTCCCTGTATCGATTTAGTTTCTGCGGAATACGGTGCATTCTCACTTTCTTTATCTCTTTCCTTCTTTTTTTCCGAAGTTTGTGACGTGTTAAAGATTTTGGTAGTGGCAGTGGCGTGGTAAGTTGAGAAATCCGACGCGGGCGCGCGAATACAGCTGCTGCCGTCGGAGATGCGTCGGTCACATACGCACCCGCATGTACCGCTTTACAGTGACCGCCGATCTGTCGATCTTGGCTTTGTGGGGGATCGTCCGCTTCCGATAGGGCAAAACAATCTTTTGCCCAGGTCACTTGCCAGTACACGCTGCCGCATGTCGTTGTTGCCTCGATATGAATGTTTAACTGTTTTTGTTGCTCTAGCAACAGGATGAACGTCTGATTCACGTGAATGAAGCTCCGATTGGCGGCGTGGATGAAGGAAAAAGTTACAAGAGAGCATTGACGATGTGAAAAAAATAATTAACAAACACATATGCTCTGTCACACACACACACACACACACACACACACACACACACACACACACACACACACACACACACACACACACACACACACACACACACACACGCACACGGACACACGCGCGCGTGCACATTACATAAAAACACAAACTACTACCTATTCACTACCTCATTTAACTTAACACCACCTAAAACTACCTTAAAACTTCATGCGAACAAACAATATTAACGATTCAAGGCACGTAAGCGATACTATTTAGATGTAACTTACCTGCTTACATTTAACAATTCGAATGTTTAACTACCCTAAACACTCACGTAGCACTTAGCCTTAACTCACTCTCCTAAGAATTAGCGCCACGTAAATGGCCATTGTTATTTATAACTTCCTTAGAATTAATCAGCATAAATTTTGTGTTTACGCCCTTTCAACGACGCTCTGCTGGCTTACCCCTAAACTTTTTTGTTTGACTTTTTCTATCTCTACTTAGAGAAACTTCCGCTATTCATTCACTTCATCTTTAATTGGCTTAGGCTAATGATGACTACCCCCGGGTTATTCTCGTTTGCTTTTCCTTCTGGAGGACAAACACGCATATTCGCACCCACATACCCGCGAATGCAGACATCTTACAAAAAGAAGCCATGCTGTTTTGCCTGCTCAAAAGAAGAAAAAAAAGGGAAGAGAGAAGTCACATTTATTATGCAACGCTAACAGAGAGTGCTCGCGTGACGTCACACAACAAAAAGAAAACTGAGCCGAACGGGTGAAAAATGCTAGGACTCGCGCATGCATCATGTAAGCACGAAACGAAAAAAAGAAGAATTGTGACAGTGCCTGCGGGCACGCAAATAACGGAAGGAACGTGACCAAGATTGAAGAGGCCTTCACCGCATAGCACCCGGGGCTCAAAATCGCTTGTTTACTGCACCTACACGTTTCCCGACCTTCCTTTTTTTCGATTGGTTTTTTTTTTCCTCAACCTCATGCTGTCCGTCTTGTTCGCGGTTCCATCAAATTCTCGGCACAGAGGGTGTATCGCGCGAAAAAAAAAGAAAATGATACCTTTTACGTCAGAAGAAAGCCTGGCATCGCGCGCTGCTCCAAAGGGCTGGCTAAGAATATTCCTCGTCAGTGCTTACGCGGTCGACGGTATACAAGGCCATCGTGACTGTGGATGGAGGAAAGACGACGAGGCGAAGAGCGTCTCGGCAAAGGATGCCCTCCGAGATCGGTGTAAATCACAACATAAAAGGGGACGCGGTCGGAGTCAGATCTAAGAAGCAGCGTGCGTGGCACGAGGGACACCACCACAAGCGTTGAACGCGAAAGAGAATAACAGAATGTACCAAGAAAGAAAGAAAGAACGAAAGAAAGAAAGAAAGAAAGAAAGAAAGAAAGAAAGAAAGAAAGAAAGAAAGAAAGAAAGAAAGAAAGAAAGAAAGAAAGAAAGAAAGAAAGAAAGAAAGAAAGAAAGTCTTGTGGCGTTGGGGGGAGTTCAGATTGTGCCAGGAGCCGGATTGGCGGGGAGGTTAGGGAATGTGTGAGAGGGAAAAACGGGGGGAAAGGGGGAGGGTTGGGGACTGGGTGGTCCATCTAGCGTGCTCCGACGATCTAATCCCCAGTGTTGCTGACGCAAGCGCCGCTTCGTTTCCTGCGCTGTGCGGCAGCACCACGTACGCTGTTCCACTTCCTTTGTTTCCTTGTCGTGGTGCCCTCGTCGGGCTCCCCCTCGATCTCGCGTGAATGTTCTTAGCTCGCTCCTTTCTCATGCCTCCTGAAGCGCATGTCTATCTTCCGGCCCTACCTTCTCTGGTCTTATTTCTCGTTGTTATCGACCTTTATTTATTCTATTTTTCTTAGGTTGAAGCCATCCTTCTCATTCTGTATTCTGCACGACGCTCGGTAAACAGGTTTTTGGTGAGGGAGTTTTTATTTATATTTGGCAAAACGAGGGAAGGTAAGCTACGTTAGAGCCGGCTATTCCGTCATCATGACAGTAACGTACAATATAAACACAGAAGCACGAGACATTAAAAATGAAAGAAGAAAAACTAATCAGAGGAACTATGTGCATACCATATACACCCTCGGACTTATAACGCATGAATGAGCACAGTGTGTATGGGCATAGTCCAGTTCACATATTGCGATCACATTTCGGATAGAGTCCGTACAAATAGTGGCAAGGTATGATATAAGCTAAAGACAGTTATTTAAATTTGTGACCTTTAAAAAATCACGGAGGGCGCTCACGGCGCGCCCTTTATTATGGGAATGTGGCGACTGTTCAAGTACTTTTGCAATCGTAAACGGTCACCTGTAGAGTCGGTTCAAGCGATCACTCAATTCAGCGTGTTGTTCATCATATTGCGGTCATTCTATCAGGATATGCTCCTCCGACGCATCGACATTATCACATTGGTCGCAGTGCGGGGACGTTCTTCTTTTCATGCGGCACAAGAAGTGAGGTGTGTATGCAACACGTGCGTTGCAGTATAGTGTGTCAAATGGTCTATCGATCTGTGGTGTTGTCGATATTCACTTCGGACAAGAGAATGTCGTGATTTATCGAGGTCCACAACGTCGTTGAAATATCTATCTATCTATCTATCTATCTATCTATCTATCTATCTATCTATCTATCTATCTATCTATCTATCTATCTATCTATCTATCTATCTATCTATCTATCTATCTATCTGTCTGTCTGTCTGTCTGTCTGTCTGTCTGTCTGTCTGTCTATCTATCTATCTATCTATCTATCTATCTATCTATCTATCTATCTATCTATCTATCTATCTATCTATCTATCTATCTATCTATCTATCTATCTATCTATCTATCTATCTATCTATCTATCTATCTATCTATCTATCTATCTATCTATCTATCTATCTATCTATCTATCTATCTATCTATCTATCTTTGCATGACTGCAAGCATGCTGATTTAAAAATGGATTTTATATCACCTCGCAGATAATAATGTCCCAGTCGCGATACGCTTCCCACTTTTCGGGAACAGGCTTTTTTTTCCTCATCGCCAGACGCGAAACGTTTTTTCGATAGGGTCATATTTCTGTGACGATCGCACGTCTTCTCTTGTTCGCTGAATGCAGCGTCGGTTGGGTATACCGTCTCTAAGATCCTCCGAAGCATTTGTGACTCCGAATAGGTTGCGGTACATCGGCGGCCAGGACGTGCGTGCGTACACCTTGCCCCGTCCCTGTCTCTTATTACGCGCTTCCCGTTTTCCTCCTTGTCCCCTGCTTCGGACATTCCATGCATTTTAATATTTCGCTGCGCGCTTTCAAATTCAAACCTGCTCGCCTCTGGGGGTGCCATTTTTCATCACTCGACGAACGTCTCTCTGCAACCCAAACGTCAAACGAAAAGAGATTAAAAAAAAAAGTGAAGGAAAAAGTGAAGGGAGAAGACGTGGTATCGAAAGAAGGAGCCAAAAAGATGTTTCGAAAGAGTGTAAAGAAAGAGCATTCGAACAATAAAGTCTGAACACATGTGCCTTCTTGTTTCGTGTGCGGTACTTTCTTTACCGAGCCAGCGTCTGGATAGGGCCGCCGGTCCCGGGGCTTTCTGCTTTATTTCGCTCGAATCTGATTTGGCGTCGTTCGTCGTTTTCTCCATCGCTCCTGGCCCCTCTTACTTGGCCGCACCGAACGCGGACACGTTCGGCGACCCTTGGAAAAACCAACGAGGACGTCTAGAAGATGGTTTGGTTCAGGTGATGTGCGCGGGCCGAGTGTGCTATGGAGCGTGGAAATTGCCAGTTCTGTAGCGAGCGTCACTGCGGAATGAAGGCGACGGTGAGGTCGCCTTCATAGAAGGAAAAAAAAATGTGGGAGTACTTAGAAAAAGCTAGTAGGAACATAGTAAAGAAGCTAGAGAGAGTAGGCGGTAAATTAAAACGATGGCAGTGGAGTAAAAGGTAGACCGGGAAATGGCGACGTGAAGAGGTTGGGCAGCTAGACGAAGAACAATGGGGAAGAAATGAGGAAAACGTGGAAAGAAATTTGTTGAAAGGAACATGTAGGGATATTGAGGGAGATTATATAAGACGCGTTGAGAGCAGGATAAGTTAGGAAGGAAGAAAAATAAAATATGTGAGAGAGGATGAAGTGTGGTAGACACCTGAGCTGAGGCACTGGAAAAGAATTGTCAATGAGAACTGACAAACAATAATGCCAAGGAAAGTGTAGTGTACTTGTTCTAATTATGATATAAATTTAAAGAAATTTAAGTCACACATGACGCCAGCAGGCCGAAAGAGAGAGAGAAAGAGAAAAGACAACTCGCCATCATGGCTACAGGCAGCGCTGACTGAAGCTCCCATTAACTTTTTTTGTTCTTTTCTTTATATACCTAGGCGGGAACACAACATATATGTGTTCAACCGTTACAAAGGGCAAAGCCACATATCATCATCATCATCATGCACGTTTAATGCACGTATATATCCCATGATGTGGACTTTCGAATAGCTGCCGTGGTAGCTCAGTTGGCAGAGCATCGAACGCGTTACGAAGGTCGCAGGTTTGGTTCCTGCCCTCGAAAAGTTTATCTTTTTGTCCACTTTTCTTTCTTCACATTTACATTACAATTACAGCTAATGACGTTGCCTATATTTTCTTGCCGTCATTGTCTGTTAGTACTCATTAGTATTGTTGCTACAGATAATGTCTCCTATATCTTTAGTGGCGTTATTGCCTATCATTTGTGAATAGTGTTGTTTTCAACAAAGCGAAACGAGCCCTTAAGATTCCTCTTGTAAGAGAAATGGGAAATCAAGAGAGAAAGGGGGGAATGGGGGAAGCTAAAAAGGAACAGGCTGTAGTGCGTGGGGAGTTTAAGGAAGTTACGAGGAACGGCTGCGATGAATGAAGTATATCTGGGCATAATGTCTTGTTGCATGTTCGTTCGTAGTCTCAAGTGTTGAATTACGCGATCAAGACAGAGACTAAAAGAAGGGACTGCATGTAATCCTCTCCTCTTCGTCTTGTTCTTGCAATTCAAGATTTAGCAAGTCTTTGCAAGGACGTCAATCACGCAATGAATGCTGAAAGAAGTGAATGACTGTGAAATTTTGAACATAAAATGGCGGAACGATAAATGCACACTTTTTTGGGGAGAAAATGAAACCGGCGTTTATCGTATCGTCGTTCAGAAATTTGATTCAGAATTTCTTTTTAACATCTATCATTCCCCTCACCCCTTTCCCCAGCACAGGGTAGCCAGCCGGTCTAAGAACTGGCTAACCTCCCTGTCTTTCCGCTTAAACTTTCTTCCTCCTCCTCTGATTATATGTACAGCGGGGAAGAAATCAATTGGTGCAATGAATAGGCGAATTGAAAAGGGGGGTAATAAACGAAATCATTAGCTTAGTCAAGACTAAGCATTTTTTTTTTGTTTTACCTTAGTTTATCCTCTTATTGTGGTGCAACTAGGTCAACTTGCTTGTTTATGTGTGACGCGCCTCTTGTGACAAATGTCGAGGTACGTTAAGCGTAAGTGTGGTCTATTGAATACAAAAAGTATTAGCGCAAGATAAAATATAGACGACTTTTTCTGCCTCGCCGCAACCTGAGTGCATATATACGACGCATATGTTGCGTCATTGCTTTTTTTCTTCTTTTTCTACGAGTTTTTGTACCATAGACGAGGTTTTCGTTGCTGCCCAGTTCGGTTTTAGCACCAATCAAGTTGAAATGCACTCCACATCTATCGCCGAAAAATTGCACGGGCCCTGGCAGCCACTATAATAATTGATCACGTCATGACGACGTGGTGCGGGAACAAAGTACAAGGCTAATATTAATAATAATAATATTAATAATAATATCTGCGCTTTTACACCCCAAGCCACGATGTGATTGTAAGGAACGCAATAGTGGAGGGCTCCGGAAATTTTTTACTTAAACTTACATCGCACAATACATGGGCCTCTAAAATTTCGTTTTTATACGAAATTTGATCGCCATAGTCGGGATCGAACCCGAAACCTTCTGGTCAGCAGCCGTGCACCATAACCGCTGCTTCACCGTGATGGTCCAACAGGACAAAGCTATAGGAACAGTTCCACGGTATGTCTCCTTTTATCATTATTACTCTTTTTTTTTGTATGTCTTAAAGACTCGTATTTTGGCAGGAGGAGCACATTTCTCGTGGTCATGATTGCAGAATTGCTAAAGCAGCTGTACTATTAGCCGCGGTATTCGCATTGTCGATGGAGGCCAAACGCTCTAGGCCCTCGTGCTCAAGCAAATGTGCACGTAGGAAAAGCCCTGCTGGTTGAATATTCCAAAATACACCACTACGGCGTCTCCCATAATCATATCTATGTTTCGGGCGTGTAAAACGTCAACAATAAAACTGGGATAACGCCATTTAGAGAACCCTGTGTACTAATGCTGTGCGTGCAAAACAGTTCGTTGCGTTGTGTGCGTTATCATAAATACCTCTTTTATGGCACCTATAGTTGCTACACGAATTGAATGAATGAATAAATGAATGAATGAATGAATGAATGAATGAATGAATGAATGAATGAATGAATGAAGTGCACTGCCCTCTGTTCTTGTAGGGGATGTGGTTAGGTGGGCTTTTAGAAAGGCGATCTGTTAACTGAACAGCAACTTGACATTAGTCTCAATTTGCATGCCATACGCCGAATTCTCTTCACTACGTTCCAAGCTCAGTCACTTTCTTTGTAGTAATGGACCTCAGCAGACTGAGGAAAGCACCAACAAGTGTGACACAGGCGGCTTTGCGGCTCGTTGTATATAGGATTAGACGCATACCAGGTACGACGCAGACGATGCACAGAGAGCTGCGCCGCACTCCGCTCTCGGCGTGCTACCGAAACGAAATAGGAACCCTAAAAACAAACGAACAAACAAGCAAGCAAATGTTAGTGTCTGCAGCACTCAACTTAAAACGAGGCATTTGATCGGTGGATCTAGTCGCACAGGCCAGGTGCTCGCTTTCCAGAACCCCATTGTATTCTAAATCCGAGATTGAAAGTTTTCGCTCTTACCTCGCTTGCTCCATGCTGGCGCAAATATTGCAGTCGAATGATGGGCAAGCAGGCAAATAAGGAAACAAACAAACGAGCGAGGAAAGGGTGCACTTGAACATCAGTCTGGTGCATTAAGGAGAAGCAAAACACAGCGGCTTATCGCTTAAGTCCGCGCACTCCGATGCAGTTGCCTGTTTCTGCGCGGGAATCCCCATGTTAGACGCAGAATTTCTACTCCACTTTCAGAGTAGGCTTTCAGGCTTTTTTCTTTGTTGATTTTTTCGTCATCGCGTCTTTCTGTTTAGTGCGCTCTTTTCTGAAGCAGCGGCGCTCGAGTACGAACTCGACCCACTGCATGTCTATACAGTGTTGCTAACAAAAAACACAGAAATCAAGACGCATCGCAGCCATGCTTCCTCATAGATTCGTCGCGAGCGTCTATCTTAAAGACGAACGCTATCCTTAATGTAGTTTACAAACTTTTCGCTTTTGCAAGATCATGTGTGCCTCATAGTGAAAGAGCATGTATTTGGGCTCGCGAGGAGATTTACGGATATCGTCGTACAGCTACGACCGAGCAAGCGAGCGAATTGAATCGGGGACGATGTAGTGTACGCGTATACTCCTGCAACGACATCTTCGTATACCTGCTGTTTCAAACCCGTCGCCATAGAAACGACGTTTTTTTCCATTTTCCTTTTTGTCTGCGCACACGCCGTAAGTCATCCGCCATCTCTCCACCGTGCTTATTCCACCTATGCCAGGTGAGCCACTCACCTGGCATAGGTGAGTGGCTCACCTGCAATGCTCAATCCTGCGTGCGTGCGTGCGTGCGTGCGTGCGTGCGTGCGTGCGTGTGCCTGTGTGTGTGTGGGGGGGGGGGGTGCGTATGGGTGTGCGATGAAAGGGTGTCCTTGGTTCCATAGCTGTCGGAAGAAAACAGTCAAACAGTACATGCTTCTAAAAACGTAATGCGCCACGCTCACAAAACACTCCACTTATGAAAGGGCGTTTTTCTGTTGCTTAGCCGGCGTCCATAATGATGTTCTGCATCATAATCGGCTGAAATATTTTCTTATGACATTGTTTACTGTAACTTTGACTTATTAAAACGTTATTTGGAACCATGCTGTTTTAGATAGATAGACAGATAGATAGATAGATGGATAGATGGATTGATTGATGGATAGATGGATTGATTGATTGATTAATTGATTGGCTGATTGATTGATTGATGATTGATTGATTGATTGATTGATTGATTGATTGATTGATTGATTGATTGATTGATTGATGGATGGATGGATGGATGGATGGATAGATGGATGGATGGATAGATGGATAGATGGATAGATGGATAGATAGATAGATATATAGATATATAGATGGATAGATGGATAGATATATAGATGGATAGATGGATAGATGGATAGATAGATAGATAGATAGATAGATAGATAGATAGATAGATAGATAGATAGATAGATAGATAGATAGATAGATAGATAGATGGATAGATGGATAGATGGATGGATGGATAGATGGATAGATGGATGGATGGATAGATGGATAGATGGATAGATAGATAGATAGATCTTGTCGACTAGAGAACATTTGGTCACTTCGTTCAATTTCTACGCGTTTTGTTACACCTGCATTACCTGTCAATGTCATTTCCATTCACGGCTAACCATTTCGTCGAAGCTGATTTCATCGAATGCAATCCTCGGTTCGAGTTTCGCCCCATCTCTGCTCGTCGCTCGCTTTCCCGAGTATAAGGCGGCCCGCAACGCAAGGCTGGCGCCCTATCTGACAATACATGGCACGGCGGTTTTTGTGGTGCTGCGTTACAAACGTATTCGAGCCACGTCTGCGACAGCCCATGCAGGGCTGTATTTTCTGGTTTCATTTTTCCTCTTCGCGTGTGCCAGGTAACTCGAACTCCTGTTCGAACGTATAGCTACGTTCTGTGTAGCATTCCGGTACGGCTCGGCTGTCTTTTTTGCTCCCGATTGGGGGGTGACAAAATTAGATATCGCTTTTGGCGGATTACCCGCCTGTCACGTTGCATCGCGCGCTTTGTGACGTCAGTCGTAACGTAAGCGAATTCGTTCACTTGGAGTAATGCACGTGGCTGTGGTTTCAATTTCGCGTACTGGTTTGTGGAGGAAACGTTGATTGGACCCGTGATTGAACGCGCCATATGTACGCCAACATGTTACAATAAGAAGCTGCGGTATGTGTTCCTATGTTATGCCTTTGTTTGGGTGGAATGAACGAAAATTAACCTGCTTTCAAGTAAAGGTGTTGGCTGCATGCGCAGCAAAATAAAAGAAACACTGAACCTAAACTGAAAGCCTTTTGTAGCGTTTAAAAGTTGCTGCTGATGAATCCTTGCACCCCAACCCATTTTTTTCGTTTTTCTTAATCGCCCAGTTCTGTGGAAGTTACACGACCGTTAAAGCAATCGCCGAGCTCTTGAACACATGGTTCACCGGTGATTACGATACCCCGTAATGGGAAATTTGAGCGCAGCGCTTCTGGTACTTCGATACTGTGGTATACAAGATAAATCATTGGAAATACCCGCTAAGTACGAGGGCATGGTCCAAAGGCCTGCTTCGGTGGGCTTGTTTTGATGGAGGCGTATGGCGAAGAACCCTTGTGGGCTTAGATTTAGGCGTATGTTGAAAAACGCCAAGGCGTCGAAATTTATCGAGGTCCCCCAACTATAGCATGCCTGATAACCATATATCATGGTTACAGGGCTTAAATTTTCAACAGTCATGAAAACTAAAGTCTCATATACCGGATCAAACAAAAATTTATCGTCGGCGTCAAAATAAGTCATTCGAAAGGACATCATTTTATTACGTCGTCGTGACGTCACATATCACCATTATTTGGGACAGCACCATGTGGCGTATCTAACGTGACGCCATATGGCATCGCCGTTGGGTCAAAGGGGTGCTCATCACGGAGCCAATGCAAAACCAGGTGAGAAGCAGAATGTTTACAATGCCTCCGATCCCGGAGGCTGGGCAGAAGATTGATTTTGCTTTCGAGCCGCCTTAGCCTGATGATGATGATATGTGGGGTTTAACGTCCCAAAACCACCATATGATTATGAGAGACGCCGTAGTGGAGGGCTCCTGAAATTTCGACCACCTGGGGTTCCTTAACGTGCGCCCAAATCTGAGCACACGGGCCTACAACATTTCTGCCTCCATTGAAAATTCAGCCGCCGCAGTCGGGATTCGATCCCGCGACCTGCGGATTAGCAGCGGAGTACCTTAGCCACTAGACCACCGTGGCGGGGCCGCCACCTTAGCCGTATAAATGAGCGACCCCGTGAGTTTTTAATACTTTAATGATAATAATGGAAGTGTATCCTCGCGGCTTCGGCGAGCTTCTGCTTCGGTGGTGCAAACAGTGCTGAATCCAGGGCTCTAACTATAGGGAAGGAGTTGTGGGGGTTCATGTGTTCACAAGAAGTTAACGATTTACAGTACTTGGTACTGTACTATAGATATAATGTCCGAAGTATTTCCCCGCCTTCACACCGACCACCAGATGCCGAAGTTGGCCGTTTTACACATCAACACCCACCGAAAGAAATTCCTGGGTATGGCCCTGGGTGATGCTCGCTTCTGTTGTCGGCTATTCGCTGCGCCCGTCTAAAAAACTAAGCTTTGAACGTCTTTCATGCAGGTTTACGTGAAACCCGTCCATGCGTTATACCCCAATGTCACCTAGAAGATTATCGGGCCTGATCACTGCCGTGGTGACGTCACTCGTTTAGCCCGAGTGAGCGCGCGTACGGGATGCTGTAAATCCATTGCCACAATCGTCTCCCGTTGAAAGATAAAGCGTTCGCGGCACATGTACAGCTCTGTTCTGCCTTTTGGGTCAGAAAATGCACTGGCTTAAGTAATGTATTGCGCTTTAAAGCTTTTGAAGAATCACCGGCTCACCTGTGAGCCATTTCTTCCACGAAAAAGCCAACGATTGATGCTATCGAACGTGTGGTCGATCTATAGGAGCAAATTTTGATGGGCCAAGAGATTGACAAAATAAATACGGTACATATTATTCGGGATTTATTTTCACACACACACACACACACACACACACACACAAACACACACACACACACACACACACGCACGCACGCTATCCAAAGCATGCAGAGAAACTGCTGCTAACTCAATTGCAAAGTTTCTGCAGTTTTATTTGCACTATTTCCACTATCTGTCTTCATAAACACGTAGTTATTGAGGAGAGTGCGTGCTGCTGCCACAAGATTGGTGTTCAGCACAATATCAGGGCGACGACCGTTTCAAGAGAAAACCAATTTTTTGTTTTACAAATATATCTTGTGACCGACACAAGAAGCATGAAGCACTTCCTGTTTTGCTCTGACCCCTGTCGCAGTGGTGCGTAGTCGGTCATATAACTTAGGGCCTGGGAAAACTATCAGTACTGGGGCTATATTAAATCATGCAGCCCCCGTGGGCACTTTTACCGGACAGCCGGTTCTTGGTTCGGTATATTTTTGGGGGCGATTCTGAATTATATTAGCTGGAAGTTGAGATTACACAACCGAAAATCAATCAAGAAAGCGCTTTACCGTATGTGTCTACACGCATATAAATTTCAAGGAGGAGGAGGAGGAATAAATGAGGAAGGACAGGGAGGTTAGCCAGTTTTATAAATTTTAAGAAAGTATACTAAACATAAGGTGCTGACCACAATAGTGCTGCAATAACATTACATGAACACCGGCAAGAATATACTATGCACAAAATCGAAGCACTAAATAATGCAACAGCATTCCTTCTATTTTTATCACCCAAGCGAACAGAGGTAATACAAGTCAGCGGCGCTAATCACCAGTTGCAAGATGCTTACTGACCCTCAAGAAAAGACAACTGTTCTAAAAATGTCCTGCTACGCGCGTTTATTAATTTAATGCCAGGGCCTACGCCAACAAGTCACAAGCAGACATGTCACCTTTATTTTGCAGAAAGAACGGAACATGGTGGCGATGGGGCCATTTGAACGACCTAAAAACATGTAGTACGGAAACACGTGCCTTCGGGTCACGAAGAAAACGAATGTCGACGTCAGCGTGACGAGCGACACGCCACCATTTTATTCTTCGGTTGTTCCAAGGAAGCAAGAACACTCGTAGCATCGGTCTTTTTGCCGCGACAATTCAGCACGCAGTATCACCCAACCTTTCGGATTTTCAGCCGTACAGATTTCGAATATCCGGTGCACAAAACGCATCCCATATCCACGCTGCAGTTCATAGACACAAAAAAAAGATGGTCTTCACAAGTCGCCAACAAGAACACCAGGACGCTACGAAAACGTTGGTCGGGCTTGGCAGTCCCTAGGTCTATCGAGTGACGAGAGCAAGCTATAAGCACGTCTGCAGCGAAACACACTGCAGGGTCAAAACGGAGTGACGTCAGAGCCCGTGGCTGACACAGTGAGCAGGCCTGAAGTTATCTAGATGTCAATGGTTATACTGAAAACAGCGCAACAAGGAACAAGATATAAGAAGAACGCGGACGAACACTGACAGCGCTCGCCTGTGTTCTTCCTAACCGCTGTCCCTTGTTGCGTTGTCGTCAGTATAATGGACCACAAAATAGCCCGAAGATTTGCTCTCTTGACATGCGCTTGACTTGGCGATTTGAGCATCCTACAACTTCGTTAAAGACTCGTCATGTCCACAGCGATCGCAGTGGCCATACGTGTTCAAACCGGGACAGATCCTTGGCGAACTTCCGAGCACAGGAACACGCACATATTCATCATACAGCGTGTCGACTTGAACTGGAAAGACTGAGAGTTTTAGAGAAGCGAGAGTGCTGAACCGCAGGCGTCGGTGCAACACAACGCACGTGCCTAAGATTTGATCTCTTAACATGCGCTTGACTTGGCCATTTGAGTATCGTACAACTTTGTTAAAGACTCGTCATGTCCACAGCTAATGCAGTGGCCGTGCATACGTATTCAAACCGGGACAGATCCTTCGCGAACTTCCGAGCACTCAAACACGCGCATGTTCATCATACAGCGTCCCGACTTGAACTGGAAAGACCGAGAGTCATAGAGAACCGAGAGTGCCGACCAGCAGGCGTCGGTGCTACACAACGCACGTCCCGCGCGCATCTCTCGTTGACCCGCACTGCTGGGCGGGGAAAAAGATGCTCGAGCGATTTGAATGGCGGAGGGATGAGGGAGGGTACGCGACGCGTCCTCTATCTGACGCCAAAGCCTATGTGCTGTCATGGCCGCTGGTGCTGTCAATGGAGGACGCTCTTCGCTGCTCCTGACATCTGAGAGGCACCCAATTACAGCGCCCCTTTGTTAGTCACCGCGGCTCCGCGAGGCATAAGGTACTGCCGTGCCATTTGCGTATACGGCGCTTGGCTTTCGCGCAACATATATATTTTTCCTATTTCCCTCAGCCTGTCCCTTTTACACCAAGCACACCCACACTCGCGCGCAACTTCCTACTCCCTTTCGCCTGTCCTTTCAATATATATATATATATATATATATATATATATATATATATATATATATATATATATATATATATATATATATATATATATATATATATATATATATATATATATATATATTCTTTCGTTGCGTCGTATTCAACTCGGCAATGTGAGGAGTGCTCTTTCCTAAACCTAGAAAAGAGGGAATTATTTAAGAAATAATGTCCGTATACCTCCTTTATGCACTTTTTTCTTCCCTAATGTTCGCGCTTTTTCGTTTTAAGGATTTCGAGATGCATGCACAAAGGACAGATAGGAGGATACCATTGGGTGAATCGCTGTGTTCAAAGCTTTCCTTCTGATTGGTCGTGTCTCTTCGTTTCTCCCCTTTTGATTTCGTGTGTTGCTGTTACTTTCTCAGGGCGCATCATCTGTGTTCTTTGTTTTCAAAAACAAACCGAATGTCCCTCAAATCAGCCTCTTCTTATGAAGCACCAGAAAAAAATGTTGAGAAGGTGAGAATGTTAAGCGGGAATGTAATCGTCGGGATTCTTGATCAATCTCCCTAAAAACATCGCTTTACCAATAGGTGAGATTTACGGATTCAATGTAAACCGGCGATCAAAAGGCGTCGGTAAAAATATACGGGATAGAGTTATCTGGACTACATGCTTTTCTGTGCTGTACACTTTCCCAGTGTCGTTCCATTCATATATAGCGGTGACACTTAATAATATAACACGGGGGGTGAAGAGAAGCGAGCGTTAACAATGTTACCCAAACATTGATGTAGTACGTCGACCTCAACTGAAGTTCTGACTTGCTACGCAGAGTTATACCAGTGTCACACTGGCACTTTTAATCGCGATCAGGGCGAGCTGGATGAGTTCTCTTGATCGCAATCACTTTATGACCGCTGCTACGCGGCCCAAGCTAATCCGGTTCGAGCTTTGGTCAAATGATATGCCCCAGGTTGCATTTGCGTGCCGTAAAACATGCCACTGAAAAAACTCGACGTACGGTATGCCTATAGGGCCCTTTATCAGCAATGTCATACGTGCAAGAACCCCTCGAACGTCAAAAACTTTGCGGAGCACTGTGATAGTAATTTGATAAATTCATCACTCGATAAAATTTTCCTAGCATTTACTTGTATTGCTGTGTGAGATTCTTAACCTTCGCTTTTTTTTTATGATGGCCCCCGCTCGTAGCCGTGTAGTCGCAGCGAATCGTCAATCTCGTTATACGCGCCAGGGTTTTACTTCTGGCACCTCAAGTCTGTTCCAGTTGCCAGCGGTCAATTACTGTAAAGATCTCTTCATTCAACCACGAATGGCACCTACGTTGCGACGTATAGTCAAAAGGCTTGCGACACTCATAATCAGTTTGTTTCTAGGTGCTCAAGCAGCTCCGACGGAGCGAGAGTTGAACTAAGCGCTGAAGGCAATGGTCGTCTGCTTGCCGTCTGCTTCTACCGTAACTACATGCGTTTGCCCCGCCGTGGTGGTCTAGTGGCTAAGGTACTCGGCTGCTGACCCGCAGGTCACGGGTTCAAATCCCGGCTGCGGTGGCTGCATTTCTGATGGAGGCGGAAATGTTGTAGGCCCGTGTGCTCAGATTTGGGTGCACGTTACAGAACCCCAGGTGGTCGAAATTTCCGGAGCCCTCCACTACGGCGTCTCTCATAATCATATAGTGGTTTTGGGACGTTAAACACCACATATCTATCAATCAATTACCGTACCTACATGCGGTCGATACGAATCCTAAAACATGCAAAACATTAGATATTGTTTCAATTGAAACATCCAGCTGTTTTAAAGCATTTTTATCTAACTATGCTCGATTTTCTTGTTTTTTGTGCTTTCAACAAGCTCAGCTAGGGGGTGCAGGCGGCCGCCAAATCGCGATCTCTCAGACAGATTGCGATGCGCGGATCGCGATAGTCTTGATCCCGATCACGCCTGATCATGATTATAAGTGACCGTGTAGCAGCACCTAATCTGGATCATGATGAATCCGGATCGACACTGATCGCGATTAAATGTGCCCCTGTGACACCGGCTGTACAAATGACGAATGGCTTTAAAGAGACGGACACAAAGCAGTCGCTCATCGCGACCATGAATATATTGGTGAACAAGTATGAATATCGAAGATTTTGTGTATGTCATATTCAACACCACTTACGCCCTTGACATATAGCTATCATCGCCGAAAGATTCAATCAACAGCATTGAAATGTCGAATGTGACCATGTTTACTGGCTGTGTAATTTCTTTGCGTTTTGCAGGCGTCTATCTATCTATCTATCTATCTATCTATCTATCTATCTATCTATCTATCTATCTATCTATCTATCTATCTGATGTTTCTCTCTATTCTTGATGGGTTGTTTCATCTGATACATCTCGTTACTTCTGACGGAAAACGTTAGGCTTCCCGTTAGGCTTACCGTTAGGGCGTAGTTGGCCCAAATGCTTGTAGCAACCCGTGTTTACTGCTCTCCACCAATGAGTAGGTGGTGCGCAAACTCATGGCTGCTGCTTTGATTGAATTCGCTATGGTCACCGAAATCATGTACTTCCTCGGTTCCCTTTCCGTTCGGCATGGCTTTGGGAAGAAAATGAAACACAAAAGGCCAAGCTTTCAGACAGACTAGCGTAAGCGAGGCGTTGTGTTTGTATCAACACGTGCCCTCGCTTGTTTAACGACTTCTCCATTTGATAGAATGTATAGTACGCCATCAAGTACATACAGCTTAAATGGCTTATCGCATCTCGTATTACCATAAGGAGATGTACGGGCTTGTAGATGTGTATTTCGAACGTTGTTAGTCAATGATGACAAGCATGTAGGGCGACCTCAGGTTCTTCAATAGAGGACTAGATAGCTACCAGCATTTATATAATGTAGTGCACCACGGAGACAATGTAAATGAGATATGCTATCTCACCTCGCCTTCAGCTATGGCGAAGCACAAGTTTTTTTATAGGGATCCTGAACGTGGCTTGATCTAGGATGACAGAAGTAGTATTACATTAGATTCTTCACTTTAGAACTGAGTGCTTGCCATGATAAATTTAATGTAGAGCACCGTTGAGACTAGGTAGATTAGACGTACAGCTTTGTAGATAGGCATCTTGAATATTGCTTGGTCAAACATGGAAAGCGATAGCATGATTTTTATATTTTTCAGCGGAGGCCTGAGTACTTCGCATCAATGATTTAATGTAGTGCGCCGTGCAGATGAGGTAGATTAGATATTTTATCTCGATGATCTCGTATTACATTTTGAAATATACACATATGTATATAGGGAACTTAAATATTGCTTGATCTAGGATAAAAAACGGTAGTATAATTTTTTATTCAGTGAAGGTCTAAGTACTTGCCATTATTAATTTATTGCAGTGCACCATGGAGACGGTTTAAATTAGATGTTTTATCTCATTTCGTATTCCATTGTTACGACATACTGGTTTGTAGATAGAAATCCTGAATATTGCTTGATAAAGGACAAAAGCTGGAGCATGGTTTTGAATTCTTCAATTGAAGTTTGAGTACTTGCCATCATTGATAGAGTGGAGTCAACCGCGCAGACGAAGCAGACTAGATGTAATATCACATCTCATCTTCCATTTTTAGGACATACAGTTTAGTAAATATGGATCTTGAATATTAATTGATCAAGGATTAAAAACTGTAGCATGATTTTACACACTTCAATGGAGGTTTGAGTACTTGCCATCATTGATGAAGTGGAGTCAACCACGCACGCAAAGTAGACTAGATGTGATATCACAAATCGTCTTCTCCCATTACGACGTACAGGTTTGCAGATGGTTTATTTCGAACGTTGCTTGATCATGAATGACAAGCAGTAGTACGACCTTGTATTGTTCGGTGGAGGATGAGTGCTTGCCATGACTACCTAGAAAATTTTCGCGAAACTCTACTAGTTTTCAAAAGGTAGGATTGGGGGAATGGGTGCGTAATGCTGATAGTTTGTGGGTGCTACATGAAGACGAGTGAAATCGAATCTTGACTTGGTCAGCAGTAGCCAAATTCTTCGCTTCTTTCTGTTTAAATTTTTTTCTACTCAGGTTATCGGGCTATAAAATGGTTGTAAGTTTTATAAAAATGGTTAAGCATAAATTACCAGCCTCCTGAGTAGTAAAGAAAAATTGGGTTTGTGCAGGTAATGTAACGTTCAGCGTTTCGCCGTGCAAACACGAGTATGTGTCCTTCCGGCCACGCATATTCTTGCTATAGAAAAGAATCTAGAAGCTCGCATGAAGCAAGAAAGATCAAACACACTGTAATTTGTGTTCTCTTTTTAATATTCCACCGGCGCAGCCCGCGGGTCTCGTTGCGGAAAGCCGCGTTTTCTTACGAAACCGGGGCACTCTGCGGGGTCACGTGAGCAACGAGGAAAACTTCCCAGCGGCAAATGAAAACGACCGAGGCGCATTACTCAACTCCCCCACACATCGACCGCAAAGAAAGTAGAAATAAAATCCCAGCCACCACGAGCCTCCTCCGCGCCCGAGTCTGAAGCGGCGCTCTCCAATATCGCCGCTTCGCCCTGAGGAGACATATATCCCGAGAGTGATTCCAAAATCCAACGCTCTATACGCTCCAAACGTGACTGGTGGCCGGGAACCAATTCGCTCCGGTGCGAGAACTGTTTCTTCATAAGGTTTCCTTCTTTTTTGCTTTCTAGTTCTTCTTTCGTCGTTTTCTAATAGTTGAAGTTTGTTCCGTTGTCTCAAACAACGACAAACTAAAGTAGTTTGAAAAGGGAACGAACTTCAACATATGCGACAAGAGAGGGGTCACTGAGTGGTCAACCTGCCGTACAAAAATACGAAAATGGAGTTAAGGATAGCAAGCCCCCAGAAATGCGGTTGCGAGAAAAATGAGGCGCATGTGCGGCCATTCCTCGACCAATGCTCTCAACGACCGCCCTCTCGAACTCAATCTGCGGTATTCATTGAGACAAAGCGCGAAAAAGCACGAGAAAAAAAAGGCTTCGGCTGTGCACTCGCGCCCGCCGCTGAGCTTTCGCAGATAAGCGCGCGAGCAGGCCGACACCCTTGGACTGCTTGGGCTGATGGCTCCTCACGGCTCTCCTCCCCTCAACCTCCTCATGCGCCTGCTTGTACCTGCGTGCCAACTAACACTCTCTCCTGTCATCCCCAATTTTCTCCTTTCCGTCCCTACTGCGCTAGGGAACACCGCGAAACCGGTGCCCAAGAAACGGCTCGCTGCGCGTGAGCACAACAGAAAAGGTTGACGCGTAAGAAAAAAAATAAAAATAAAATGGCGACGTGTGAATCAAAGCGATAACAGATGAGCCTTCTTGCAAAAATAAGGGAAGGAGCATGACGCGATAAGGAATACCCGATTGCATTCAAAACACGATCTGCGTAGGGGATGAATGGACGGGAAAGATTTTTTCCCCTCGAACCCTACACTTTTCGATGCTCTTGTTCTGTTCTGGTTGTTAGCCGCCCCTTTGTTCTTCGAACCTTCGTATTAACCTTTCATTTCATTGTTTCTTTTTCGTAGTGCCATTACGGTCGTGCACGTGTGGTCGAATTTCCTTTCTGTCGATGTGTGCTTCATTCTTGTTCCCCAATGGTGCGAAAAGACTGTTTCTGATTGCCTCCTACTCACTCGAATGGTGCTGCACTTTCTATTTTTTATCGTACAGCCTTTTCTTTTCTGTTTTTACTAATGCCGGCTACACCACTGTTTGCTCTAAGCTGGAGCCAGTCACAGCGGTTGCAACGCTTGGAACGATCTTTGTAGCCGTCTCGGCTGAAAGCGAAGAAACGAGCGAAAAATATGCGCGACTGGGTATCGCATTTTGCCAGTTGCCGATACGGCTGTCCAGCGGAGGCATATATTTTCGACGCGAGCCTCACACGCTGGCTGTTTACGTGCGTGGTAACAAAAGGCCGTGATAGGCATTGCTGTTGTAGCGCACTGCTTTAGATGCGAAGCAGCTTAGGGTCTAGCTGCAAGATCACCTTTGCTGCGCATTCAAGTCCGCTCCCTCTCTCTCTCTTTCCCTAGGCACCTCCTCTCTTGTCTCACAACGCCGACGTAGGCAGCGTCTACTAGCGAGTTTGTGTGTTTAGAAGAAGTGGTTAACGATTTAGAGTACTCGGTACTCTACTATGGGAGAGCTGAAAGCCGTCCCTTCGAAATAGGCATATTGATTGAAAAAACTGACTGTTCGCGTTTCACAACCGTTCACGAGCCACCCCGTTGATATAGGCGCTGGATTTTGACCACCAAAGTAGTGCCGGTGGGGATTTTTTTTTCTGTGTGTTGTTCAACAATAAAAATTCGCAGCGTGCACTTTAACCAAAAGCGGATGGTGTGTCTCTGTGCCCAATCGGAGTCTTCTGTCTCTCGTTGCCCATTAGCAGCGATTGACATGTTACAGTAAGAACCATCGGTCCGTCACTGCGCGCTTTCCGCTTCCCAATGTATCTCTCCCGCGCCATGCCGCGATCAGCACCAACGTCAACGCCGCTCCAAGTGTAAGCGTTAGCACTCGCTGCTTCGCATCTACATATGCTTCCCTAAACGGCAGATGATGTAATTTATCTTTTTAAATGCGAACGCATTTCTTAGTCGGGGAATGTCAGGCGTCTGACGGTGTCCGCGCGCAGACAGGCGTTATCTATCTACTCTCACTCCCTCTCCGATGGCAACAGCAGCGGGCGCGCGCTTATCCTCGCCCCTAGCAACCGGAGCACGTGGTGCGGTTGGAGTAGCGGAGAGTGAGTGGAGAGGGGGAGCACTCTCGAGCGTGTGAGTGCGTTCGCATCGCCGAGCAGCCCCGTGTATGGATAGTGGTGGTGGTGGTGGTAGTGGATAGAAGAGAAAAAAGCACCTAATTTTGCAGCCCGGTAGGGAGCACAGCGCAGTGCCTCATGGATAGTGTTAGAGAGGGTATAGGGGCAGTGCTTCACCGCTCCTTCTCTCGCCGCTCGCTCTCTCTCCTCCCTACGTCCCACTCTTCCGTCCACTCGCTCGTATGTATATATAAAATGGAGTGAAGCGCGTGCCTCACTCTCGACTGTTCGCTGGCTGATAAATCTCCAAATAAATGGTTACAGTACTAATTCTCGTCTCGTCATTAATTTACGCCAATAACATAACTATGCCGTGTACTCTCGACGCTAGAAATGCATTCGCATTTCTTCACGATTCCCTTCGGTGAAGGGGGGGAGGGGGAGCAAGTTGTTTTTAGAGCGTAGCTCTCAGACCCCCGTTACTGCGTTCATTGATGATTGATGCGTGGGGTTTACCGTTCCACAACCACTATACGATTATGAGAGACGTCATAGTGGAGGGCTCCGAAAATTTCAGCCCCTATGGTTTTTTTTTAGCGCGCACCCAAATATGAGCACACGGGCCTACGACATTTTTGCCTCCATTGCAAACGCAGCCACTGCGGCCGCGATTCGATCCCGTGACATGCGGATCAACAGTCGACTATACCTTAGCCACTAGACTATACCTTAGCCACTAGACCACTGCGGCGGGGCAACGTTACATCGCCGAGTGGCGCCGCCGTTGTTGGCTAGCGTCGGCTACGCGACTGAGGGAAGAAGAACAAAAAAGCGACAGTGAACTCTGGATATCCCGAGCCACAGGCCTCTAATCTAAGGAGGTTTAAAAAATGCTCAACCTCCTTGTTCTATAATCTCGCTTTCTTCCTCCGTCACGCGCGCTGGTTTTTCGGCCGGGGTCGCACGCATGCATAGCTCGCACCTACACTGCAGCCGGCTTCGATTGTAATGGTGATGTCAGCGTTTCGCTTTGTTCGCAACGCCTATATGGTACATATTGGTGTGCGTATGTACCTCGAGCAATGGTAGTTTCTGTGCAACTATTACGAATGTTTAGTTGCTAAATAACCAATAGTCAAATAACGAGTGTCAAATTGCTACAATTGCGATAAGCCAAAACTTCGAACACGCTTGGTGTTTCCACAACATGAAGCCGTGCTCGAAATTTACATTAGGCAGAATCGTAATCGCTGAGAACGTTTTTCCTTTGGTCATTGCAGCTATCTTACACAGAAGACTTGCGGAGTGTTTGGACGCCACGTGCGTGCTGTAATATCAGTAGAATCACTGCGAAAAAAAATCTAAGAAGAATGAATGAGTGGGCGTGGGGGACCGCCACTTTTTTCACAGTTAGTAAATACAAGTGAAGGAGCTCATTAAAGCAGGAGCGTGTTTTTTTCTGAAAATCTGCAATTGTTGCGACATCTGGTGGTGCAAATGTTAACCACACGCTGCTTTCTAAGTAGCCTCCGCGAGCTTTTTTGGCGGTGCGACACCGCGCTGCCGCAGCCAAATGGAGTGGCGAGCGCAGCTCAACCATTTGAGTGCGTGGTTAAATCAATAAAATGATTTCGGGGAAGGATCAGACTTTTGTTGTAGGCACTTGTCGTCAAGATGGCCCATACCCACTACAGTACAATCAGTGTACGCAACAAGTGTACGCAAGTGAAGAAAAAGTCCACGAAGCACAAAGGGCAAGCCCAGTTAATGCCACTTCAATAGAACAATATGATCGCCCTTTTTTTTTGTCCGCAGAAGAGGGTGGCGCTTTTTCGTTGTACTTTGTCGCAGTCAGCATTGTTGGTTTATATGTGTGATCATGTTCATTGCCACTTGCATTGATCGAACGTCTGCTTTGCTTATGCACATCCACATATGTAGTCGATGAGGTACAAAGAACGACATTGAGCTGAGCTAGTTGGCACGCATTCATGTCTCAGAGACACAGTGTGGGGAGACGGTAACAAGAGAGAAGTGAAGACACCTCTCATGTGCCAGTGCTCACGCCGTCTCTTAAATGACATACTAACCTATCCTATAGCAGCCAGCAGCGTACCAGACCCCTCGTCAAACCTGGAAACTAGGACAAATAACTTTAAGGCCCCGTCACCACCTCATACATTGAGAACTGTTCGCTACGCATAGTGAAGTTATGCGGTCAAGTTAGTTGTCGAGTAACTTCCGCAGCATATGTTGACGTAAGCAGCCTACTCTAGTTGTAGCGCATAGGGTTTGATGCCAACGTGAGTTAGTTCTTTTGATATCTCCGTCAGTCCAGGTTTTCAGCGTTTGCTAATGGAGTTTTTTCATGCTGGAGCGCTGCGTGTGGCAGCCGATTAAACATGGTATAGCAATCAGTCTAAGTTTACATGGTAAGCTGTGGCCTTGGACGATGGATCGCTCTTCTTACTAAGTGCATTAAAGTGTGTAGCACGTGAGTGGATAGAAGCACGTTGTTTCCTTTTCTTTTTTTTTTATGTCCACCGGGGTAGTGTAGTGGTTTACGGGGCTTGGCTGCTCACCCATATGTCGCGGGTTTGATACCGGCTGCAGCCGTTGCAATTCGCTGAAGGCGAAATGCTCAGAGGGGTATGTGTACTGTGCACGTGATGTCACAGCACGTTAACAAGCTCCAGCTAGTCCTAAATTCTGATGACCTCCACTGCGGTGTCCCTTATTATATTGTGGGTTTAGAACGTAATAATTTTATTATTATTATTATTATTATTATTATTATTATTATTATTATTATTATTATTATTATTATTATTATTATTATTATTATTATTATTATTATTATTATTATTATTATTATTAAATAACTCCCCCTCGTTATTTGTTCGACTGAAATTCACAAAGCTTCCCTAGCGTATGTACGTTAATAAATTGCTCAGCCAGATTCCCTAATGACGTGTACCACATAAGGATTGACTCAAATATTTGTTTGGGAAACTTGCAGCGCCGGACATTTTTAAGAATATGGGCGCAGGTAGCCGTATCGCTTTAGACTCCCTCAGCATGAACGCCCACGCCAAAGTAACGATGCCTGCCGCTCACCAGAAATATAAATTGCAGCCTCGATACGCCAGGCCAATCGGGCGCCTGAGAATGGCGCAACGGTAGCCTGCCCATGCGACTGCAAGTCCTAGTTGGCACTGGCGCACGATTCCTTCGAGCTAACGCCTCGGCAAACGCCATAACACTTTTACACGTCTCGGACCCCGAAGCTCTCCTTCTTCTGTGAACGCGTGATCTGGGCTTCTGCAGCAAAAGCCAGCCACCCGGCGAGCTCGTTTGCGCCCGGGTAGGCCTGGCTGGGGAAGCAGGAAAGCGCGACCATCATTATGGCCGCCACTACAGGAATGCGAGACTGCGTCGTCGTTCTGTCGCGGGCGCCGCGGCATTACGACGTCGAGGGTGGTACTAAGAACGCCGGAGGCCAAGAGGAAGCAAAAGAGAGGGAGCGGTGCAAAGCAGCCCTTTTTACGCCGCGCCACGAACGTACGGACCCCAAAAGGTGGGAGCTGTCGCAAGTAGACTGCTGCGCCCGGCCAAGCAGACGGCCAGGAGCAAAACAGAAGAACAGGGTGACCGGGGTCGGCCTGGCGGGCAATAAATTGTCCCGACGTCCGATAGGGGTCGCTGCTAGCGTAGTCCCCGGCAGCTGCCCTGTTCCTTACGGGCTCCTCACGCCATCTTGATAGCTTATTTTTAGCTCGCTCGCACTCTGCTTCACCTGTGTAGGTGGCGCCATCGGTGACGGGGACGGCTCCCTCTTTTATTTCCGCTACACCTTAGTCTACGTATATACCTGCTGCCTGCCAAGCAGTGCCTCGTAAAGCCGTTTCCTCCGAAGATGCGGCCCCCTCAACCCCCGCTTAGCACACACCTTCTAAGGAGGCTCGCTACAACATCACTGCCGCCACCTTTTCGGGCAGTCTAGACAGAAGAGTAAGGAACAAGGTGTAAGGGTTGACGGCTGTTTCCCCTTCACTGCTCCGTTTTCTTTTCCCGCGCCATTTCTCGTGCTTCCTTTTTATCGCCCCGGCACGCCCGCTTTTGCGACGCAGCGTTAACGCTCACTGTCCCTCCAATGCGTAGTTAGGTGCAGTACGGTGTGCAGCAGCTGTAGAGGTGCCTCGGGGGACTCGGCGAAAAAAGGAGCGCGGTTATTGAGCGCTCGCCAGGAGATCTGTGGTGTAAGTATGTTTCGGCTTTCGAATCTGGTAGGCAGTTTATCGACGCTTAGGTAGTCACTCCTGCTTTTGAAGGTTAATACATTTCGAACACGATTTCCCAAGTGAATATATTTACAATTGCCGGCCGCCGTGACCCATTGAGTGGTTTGTGGCGTCTGCTTCCGTGCCCGGTTTCAGAGTAATAACTATAACGCGTTCGGAGGAAAACAGTTTTACGCCCGGCATTAGCCTCCAGACACCGAATGCATTAACGTTTTATGAAACACCTGGACTAACAATAGACTTAGACGAACTTCACGAGGTTCATCATGTCCATTGCAACACTAACCAACGTCGTCCGGACGGAAAAACCGGATTACTATATAATTAATGACCTTTCAATGAGCGTTTGATTCGACATACATCATAGTAAGCATTAATCGGTCCTCGACTCGAACCATGAAGGTCAATAATAACTTACAAGGACAGGAAAAGCATTTCGTCTTTGCGCATGGTGCGATAAGCTAAACGTAATTCATTATAACGTTTGCCTCCTGGTAGCGTCTGGCTGACCATTCTTATTCAAGCGAAGGTAGAGTAAAAATAAGAACTTCTATGAACTGGACCGTCTCAGAACGTTCTCAGACACTTACGAAACGATCATAGACACGGCTTCGCAAGATCGAGAAGGTTACAGCGGTATAACAACTGCATTAACCTAAAGGCCAGTTTTGACCTCCCTCTTTTATAGGTATGCTAATGGAAGCAATAAATTTGTCTATAGTGATGAATTGTACTATGAAAACTCTAGTCCCGTTAATATTGCACGATTAGGTTATTAAGAGATAAGAACAAAATATACGTGAAATGTATCATGGCTCCTTCGGAAGACAATGACTTTTCATTTTCGGTGATGAACTACGTGGGCACTAGTAGACTACACCGAAATTTACAACGTCCCAGTGACTGCCCAACTTCAAGGTGGCGTGGCTACCTGCGTTTAGTGTGTTTGTGTGCGTGTGTGTGTGTGTGTGTGTGTGTGTGTGTGTTTTCCTGCTTATCAAACGTCTCCCCGTGGCAAGCGTGGCGTTCTTGGTATCGTTACAGGGTAATTTACTAATACAAAAAAATGTTTTTCTTCTTACTGGCGCTCGTGCGCTTCACTCTGAATTTATTTATATGTGGGGTTTAATATCCCAAAGCTTCGCTCTTTCCACTGATTGAGCAAAGCAATGGTTGCGCTGCTTCATGCACGTAGCACCCAACTGCTACAGAGCTGGATGAGGTGGTTAGCCCGAGGCTGCAACCTTAGGGCCCACCTACAGCCACTGCACTCTTTCGCCGGCTGCTGACCTGTCGGGGGCGCCTTTCATTTCGCCTGTTTACTTCGCCGAAAATGGAAAGAAGAGCCAGTGCTCTAGGCGGCGTCTATTACGGGTGCTTCCGAATACGTCCCCCCCCCCTCCCTTTTTTCCCCAGAACTCCCCCACCATTTCCTTCAACCTTTGGCTACACTTGGCTGTCAGTCGCGGCAGCTACATCGAGTCCCCGTCTTCTTTTTACGGTGTTCACGCCGCACTCGCGATGTCACCTGCAGGGGGCGCTTTCTATTTGAGCCTCGTGGAGAGCCCCGGGTAAGATGGCTTCTTCCTGCGTAAGGAGAGGGATCGGGAAAGTGGGGAGATGTTGCAGCATGCGGTTCGGCGTCTTCGACGCGGCGCGCAACCGGAAAACAATTGGGGAGCATGGGTAAGGAAAGAGGGGGGTCGGAGACGCGCCGGGTAAGCGGGAAGAGCTGTCAAGGGGACGATAGGAAAAGGCGGCTTCGGTGAATCCCTAATTTTATTGCCCAGAACAGAAGACCCGGGTGGCGGAGGAGATTTCTCGCCCGCGCATTGGTGAAGGTGCAGGGTTAGAGCGTTTTACGGCAGTGTTCCGCTTTATTCGTTTTGCTTCTCCGAGGTTCGGTGTTATAGATGCAACGAGTGCGCTGTATAATAGATATAAGGGCCTTGTTGCAAACGGAAGATAGATGAGATTGTAAACTTGATGCTATTGAAGACGTCTGGTTTGGGGTACACAAGAAAGCGCTTGATAGACTTGAGAGAAGCTCAAGAAGGAATAATGACTCCCTACATTGGTAAGAGGCCATAAAGACGCACCTTTTTTTGTGAGCTGTGTACAGGGAAACTTACGAACCATAAAATGAGATATCGGATGACTATTTTACTTCTGATTATGTCTGCCGCGGTCGTGTAGGGGTTCAGTGCTTGGCTGCTGACTCAGAGGTCATGGTGTCGGCTGGTGGAATTTAGGTGGAATCATAAAAACTAGACGCTAGAGCACTCTGCGATGTTAGTGCATGTTAAAAAAAAAACCAGGTGGTCGAAATTTTCGGAGCCCTCCAATACGGCTTTCCTCATTCATGTAGTCGTTTTTCGACATAAATGGGGGGGGGGGGGTGACACCGAATTTGTGGTATGCGTTTTCTTTGCTGTAAGCCTTTCCTTCAGCTCCAGGAAGCATGATACACGCAGCAAAATTCGTGTATTTCTGCTACATAGTTTATTATTCATTTACTTACGTGGACCATTCTCGGTGTCGGTTTTGCGGCGCCAAGTTGTGCAGTGCCGTCGATGCATTGTTGGCTTGGCCACGTGACCACAGAAAGCTGTGACGCACATTGTGCCGAGTTTCGTCTGCTCTCACACGCACGTGCCACACAAGCGCCAGCAAAACGAACGCTCTGACTGTCCCCATGGCCAGCTGCAGTAGCATCGAGGCAGTGGCAAGGCAAACGGCAGCCAGATGGAAACAAAGCGTTTATATTTACGACGTATGTACAGAACGTGGACGAGTAAGCCGCCTGACGCTCGATGCGCCGGCTTTTTGTAGGCGCCGATACGCTGAAGGAGCACGGGGCAGCCCCGCTCTTGGACGCGTGCGGCGTCTCTGACGGACAAGAACGCGTCGAGTGTCTCTTCGAAAGCACCCAGTGTCCTTGAGGGACGCACAGTTTCTCTGCAAGGGACGCCAACACACTCGTCGCTATGAATCTGGTGGGACGTCACGACAACTGCCGTTGCTTCTCCTGTACACCTTTTCACGGGAAGAAAAAAAAAACACCGCCATGATGGGCTGTACGCGGGAGTACAAACGCTAAGGGCGCAGCGTTGTCAGTGCATTTTCGAGGGGACGCGCCAATTCGCACAGCCCAAGGAGGGCTATGAAGGCGCCCAGGGAGGCGTTTATGAAAAGGTGAATATTCTGAAACGTCAGTGTAGCTGCGCAAGCAATGGGTCTAGATCGTAAGGGTGGGCATTCAGCTACACTTTTAAAATGGAATTAAAATATATCCTACGCGTTTGTTTTGCCCGACCCTTCGTGTGGACAGTCCTAGCATACAGAGGAAACCATAACAGGCATGAGATAGCCTCGAAATTAGGTGACATCACCCCTTCAAGCCCTAGATATTATAAATTCTGATTTATGTTGCGGTTGCATCGTGAGCTGCATACCTGAGAAACCTTTTTTAAGTAACCTGTGTTTTCGCCCTCCGTATTTAATGCATTCATCGGACTTGTTCTTTGCGGTTGTGAAATCACTAAACTTTTCGGGTTATTGGTCAGTCGCCCGCTCTGGCGATGATCCCGTGCCCCGTTACGCCCTCTGGTAAAAAAAAAAAGATCCAAAACTCACCACCAGAGTTACGAATGGCGCTGGTTAACACTCCGAGGCAGTCAGTACACGCATAAATACCCTACAGAAAAGCGGATCAGGGAGAGCTCCCAGTCGTACCTCAAATGGTCGAGCTTCGGATGCGTATTTCGAAAGCTGTAGGTTTGGATGCCATCGATGGAAAAGGTGATCTTTGGTGCACATAATTCCCTTCAGTTTTAGAACTATCACAGTGCCGCTGAAAAACCAAAACTAGTGTCCCCTTTGCTTTTTTTAGCGGAAGTGCCCGTTGGTATAATTAGTTGTGTGCAATAAAGAAAGCGATCCCCTCGAAAAACACTCACTTCCATCTGTTTCGTAAATATGCTGGGTGGCCTTCTTTATTTTTTTCGCATAGTTTAAGAATATGTAAACACACAGAAAGGTGACGCGACCAAATGCATGTTGCTGACTATTGCCTGGAGTGAGTCAGGTTTTTGTTTTGTGTCCAATTGCCTACCTAATTAGGCCAGTTTAATTAACTAAACTTTGAAGCAACGTGCCTGTACAAACATTTCGATGAGAGAGTTTTGTCCAGCACGTGCTTAGCATCCTGGAACGCCAGCGGCCTAAAGCGGCGCCCCCACGGGTTTAACGCGAGTAGGTTGCTGCTCCGGGACGTCCGAGCACGCTAGTGTCTCGCTTTAATCCCCTATCCCTTCCCCCTTTATGCCGGATCGTCAATAAAGTTGTTTCACTCACTCACTAACTTCATATCTGTATATTATCAAAGTATTTTTTTTTTTTTTTTGCTTATTGAAGACTACCACGAAATGGCAAAACATGCCTCCTCACATGCTCACTCATGCGCCACAGCACGCAATGCTTCTAGTGCTCCCTAACGTTCCTCATGCAAACAGCCATAGCACTTGGCTGGTTGTCCTGTCTCAACAGAGCCGCGGCGGTAGTGGTGGCAGTGCGATGAACACGTTTTGCTGCCGGCAACAACAGCGACAACCGCTACGTCTTCTTATTGTTCTCATAAACCGTCGCGAGAGGCGCTGATTGTTCGTACACAGAACCTTAGAGAGCACTAGAGTCATGGTGCGCGTATAGGCGTGCCAGCGGGCATGTCATGCGGTATATATATATTTTTTTTTCATTTCGCAGACGTCCATAGTAGGCAGAAAACACTAATATTTAACAGATGTCAAGTCTGAAAGTTCCGAACCAGACGTTTTGCGAAACGATCCACAAAACGTTCTCATTGGAATCTTCGGCCCATCTTCATTGCGTCAGAACATAAAAATCAGTAAGCTGACTCATTCTATATAGGCAACAGTCATTACCATTCTTTCGCGTCGTCGTTGAGTGTTGGTTGCGAAACTTTATTGTGGTCCCGCAAGGCACGCGTTAGTGTGGGCATATTTTTGCACCCTGGCTAGAGGAATTTCAAACAATATTGATGAAATATAATAGACAATAATGCCAAGGCAAGTATTGGGGAAGTTATCAGACCTGATTGTATTGTACATGTGAAGAAAGAAAAGTGGGTTAACAGATGGCCACTTTTCTTTTTTCACGTTTATGATGTGGTCTCGTACACAAACACACACACACACACACACACACACACACACACACACACAAACACACACACACACACACACACACACACGCACACACACACACACACACGCACACGCACACACAGATATATATATGATATCTTGGCTCTTTGAAAGAGCCTAGCAATGCACAGGAGGCTAAAACTTGTGTTTGAGCTCCACAGCTACTCATTTCAGGGTTGCCAGACTAAATACGACTATATATATATAATTATACTACACTTTTTTGTTCACCATGAAAAAGAGTGGGTCGTGTTTCTCACATACTACCTCGACTTTATATCTTCCTGGGTAACTTGTTTTTCCTTTATCCTCTCGCTTTCTGTGTTTCTTTCTTTCCTTTCTTTTACTGGTTGGGCTACAGAATTGCGAGTGCCTGCACTCGACTGTTGAGGAGGCGCCACGCGTCATTAACAGTAGATTTGTGGCTGTGATTGCCGGGCGTTCTCAGAGACACCCTGGCACAAAGCAGAAAAAAAAAAGTCATGCACAGATGCGGGCATGCCTAAAGAGAAAAAAGATAGAAATATAGCAAAAATATATGAAAAAAAAGAATTAGAGAAAGAAGAAGAGCAAGGGAGATAAAAAGAAAATGAAAAGCGAGACCCTGCGGTTGGTGAGCCGTGGGCCATAAGCACCAGTGTAATTAGCCGCCGCTTCGTTGTCGCTCATTTGCCCCGCCCCGTCATCTCTCTCCTCGCTTGCTTTTCTGCTCCACTATGGCACTTTTTTTTCGTCCTTTTATGCTGTTTTGTTTGTTCCTAGTGGTCTCCTCTCGTCTGCTTTGACATCGTGTTTACGTAGATCCTGTGCTGCATCCGCAGTTTAGTTGCTCCACTTGTGTTCTAGTTAAGCGCCGTTTCTTGTATTTTATTTTCTCTACAGTGTGAAAGTAGTGCTGCGTATATATATATACACACATATATATATATATATATATATATATATATATATATATATATATATATATATATATAGGTAGATAGAAATATAAATATTAGTACGTGCCTTATTGACCAATCATATCAAAAATATTGCTATTTTCCTATTCTATTTAAAATGCGGAATATTCAAAAGCACTTCTTCATTGTTTTGATGCAACGTTTATAACTATTTTTGACGAAGTCAGCTTGGTACTTTTCATCTCATAGCAGACTCTCAAGGGACGAAACTGCTTTCAGTGCGTCCACTCTTTTTTTTCTTTTTTTCCTTTTTGGATGGGCATAATCATAGCATGTATACTATAGAAACACCAGAACTCCTGTAGTAAAGAATGAATGTTCTCGAACAAGTATTACCAAGCAGTAGATAACAAATATTGACTAGAAGGGCCAAGTTTACGCTATAGTTGCATTTAGTTGAGTACACGCTAAATAAAAGCTCCACCGCCAGCACGAGTGCAGAGTGAAATACTTGATTCATGAGGTCAGTTTACCGCTTTGTGTTTTTGTTCTTGTGCTGAGCTTTTTATTCACGGGTGTTTTTATTGAGTCGTTAACTTGCTCGATATTGCTGTATGCACTTCATTAAAGGCCCCCAATTTTTTTCTTAAGTGTCCACCATTCTTTGTTAATTGTGCACTGTCCGATTTGCCGAACTCTCTGGACTCACACGTACGATTACTCCGAAGACAATCGGCTTAAAGAAAGTTGCTTGAATCGTTTGGCCTATGGCTTGTAAACGCGGTTTCACCATAGTTTCCATTGGGCACTACGGTGCGGTCTTATAACTATCGCAATACCAATTCGCATCGGCCCACATTACCATGGCCTGGTAATAGTAAGCTTACATCATTGATACTTGCGTAGAGTTCAGAAAAAGACCAAGGGACGAAGAAGCGACAAAGGCGAGCGCTGACCTCCTTGTGAATTTTTGTTTTGAAAAGCACACAGAAATAACTCGGTACACGAAATAATATACGCCCACCAAACCGCAACACGATAGACAAGCAACACAGTGCATGATAATCCACGAACCTACAAGAAACTCGAAAATCATCTTAAGGGATACTGTTGCGCGCGTGTGTGCGTTTATATAAATACCACCTATTTTTGTTTTATTGCGTTTGACAGCTTGCTGACTGAGTCGCTTTCTGCGACTGCTTCTGCTTCAATAAGGTGGACATGGCATTTCAATAATAAATATGTATGAGGTCCTTAGAGACGCCATGTGTGTATATATCTTCGGAAGTTTTAACCCACTGGTCTTCTTTAACGTGCACTGATATCACACAGTAACACGGGCACCATTTGGGTTCGGGTGAAATTCGACTACCACGGCAGGGATAGAACTTGCGACCTTCGGATCCGACCATCCTAAGGCCCGTTTACATTGACCCGACGAGGGCGCGTTGAGTCGAAATAAACAGGTTTTCTGGACTCGCACTCCCCATGTATCAGCGGACGCATCGGGGCGGAGAGTCGTCGCGGCGAGTCCCGTCGACCCGGAGACAGGGGGTAGGTTCACCGAACTCGCCGCGCTCAGAAAGGGCATGTATAACCGGTCGCGCTGAGTTGACGGCTCGTAACCTCTCCCGCCCATCGCCGTCTCCGCTTCCTTTGTCCCCATCACTCCGACGTTGCTCTTTCTCTGTCGGCCGGTACGCGCGGTACGCGCGGAGGACATCGTTCTGTTAGGCGGTAAATGCAGATCACTTTTACGTTTAAATCTTGCTTGGCACGTCCTACGGGAGCTTGTTGGTTATCGTTCGTTCTCACGACCGGCTATTTCGCTCTGCCCGTAGCAGGAAATCGGCTTGTGCGCCAGAAATCTCAAATACGTGCACATGAACGCTTTAATAAAGTTTCTGGTCACCTCGCCATCAGAATACATTTGCGTAAATTCACAGAATTGTCTACTAATGCGCAGCATTCCAACTCCGCTTGCATTTATTTTGCGTTCTTCACAGCCAGGTTCGACTATGAAAAGGCAAATACTTTCGGGTATTTTATTCTTTGTAAGTTTTGTTTTGGGTTTTTTGCAAGTGGTGTAAATTGACTATCACAAAAATTAGGTGCCTTTACCAATACATGTAATTTCCCCCAGAGCAAAAGCGTAGTCCAGGGTTGGTTTCGCTCTTTTTAATTCGTGTTTTATGAATCCCTGAATGGACTTAGGCGTTTCGAACGTTTTTTGGGTTTAGTGTTCGGGTTTTGGAGGAGATGAGGGTCGTTCCACGCCAAATATCCCAGACAGTACGCTAAACCATCTACGATTACACTCTAAAAAGTAATGGTTGGTCACTTTACTACACTATTCATTTTTGGAACCAATTTTCTAAAGAAAATTTTAATTTCTTAAATATGGTGGCAGTTAGGTTGCGACGAAACTTCGAAAAAGTGAAATATTATACGCAGCACGGTAAAACGATTCCAGTCGGTAGGAAAAGAACCGCATTTCCTTGTTAAAACGCATTCACCACTAGTGTATGTTAATGTGCATTGTGGGGAAGCAATGCAGTGTTCTTGACCAAAGTCAGAAATTTTTACAGCTTTTCAACTTTTCCAGAGACAACGCAGCTGCATAGCTTGCTTGCATTGTTGACGGTAAGGGGGGGGGGGAAACACGAGCCGCGAAGACAGTAGTTTGGAAGCGCTGGCACATGAACTTTGAAAAATTTGCAATATTGTTCATGTTCAGGCACTTATCGGTCTGTGTGGCGCTCCATATAAAAAATATACACTTTAGATCATTTCAAAGGGTGCAGAAACGATATTTATTTCTGTAAGTTTGATACGAATCTTTGTTTTACGCGAGAAAATATTATTTATATTTAGTACGGCGAATTCCTGGAGAGACCAGCCAGGGGTGAACAGGGGACGGTGCGTCAGGCGGCGGATACGCCTGCGGTGAGCGCTGTGCCGCAACAGAACCACTGCTGCCATCGCGTTGTGCAGTGTTAGCCAAGACACCAACGCAACCATAAATTACAGCAGGTGCAAACTGAGAAAAAATACCAAGACAGCCATCGCGGTGGCCGAGCGACAACTGCGTAAACAACCGCAGCCCACAGCGGTGAGAGGCGAGAGCGCAGGTAGAGTGCCTAGAATATTTCTAGGCACTCTAGCGCAGGCTTGGAGGAGCGGAAACCGGTACCGGAAGATGGGCTTTCAGCTCGCCTCGACGCAAAGCGTCGCTGCAATCACCGCTCACCTAACCTCGTCCGTGCGAGTTCATATAAACTCGGGCGCGTCGAGGTAAGCTGAACCCGCCACTCAACTCAGCCCGCCTCCGTCGCGTCCATGTACACGGGGCTCTAGCCACTGATCCACCGAGGCGTACGAACCTTTTCACAAAAGGGGGAAAAAACACCGCCATGGTGGGCTGCGCGCGGGAGTGTAAAGGCCCAAGGGCGCAGCCTTGTCTGTGCATTGTTCGGGGGTCACGCCAATTTGTGCAGCCCAAAAAGGACTATGGCTGTGCCCAGGTCTATACAAGCTGGGCATTTCAAGAGAACCAGTCGGAAATCAGCGTCCGTATTTGTTGCTTTCCTTGTCTGCTTCTCTCTTTCTGCTCCCGTCATAATTCCACGTCATCTGAACGGTGTACTTGTCGTTTGCAGCGCCGCAGTCGCGAGACTGCAAACATCTCGCAGCAAGCGACACAGCCGAAACTGTAACTTTGGAAACAGCCACACGCATACGCGACTATTGCGCAGCTCAACTCGCGGGGTCTCGCAACCGGTCCTGTAGCCAGACACACGTGTGAACGAGCTTCGAAGGGTCCCCCCTAAACAACCTCTGAAAATACGAACGGGAGCGTTACATCACTCCTCACGTTTCCCATCTTAGCGGCACAATTCGTGGCCCCTGCTGTTTGTTCACGTGACGTCATGATCAAAATTAGAGGCTTCGATTAGTCGACGTACGAGAGATATCCGTTGTGGCCCCGCCGCGATGGTATGGTGTCTAAGGTACTCGGCTGCCGACCCGCAGGTCACGGAATACAATCCCGGCTGTGGCGGCTGCATTTCCCATGGAGGCGGAAATGCTGTATAGGCCCGTGTGCTCAGATTTGGGTGCACGTTAAAGAACCGCAGGTAGTCGAAATTTCCGGAGTCCTCCACTACGGCGTCTCTCATAATCCTATGGTAGTTTTGGGACGTTAAACCACACATATCGATCAATCTACATAGGCGTTGTAGGAATGCTATAGTAAAAGCAAGAATTAGACCATTGTCTCGCCGTTGAACTCGGTGCGCTTTACGGGCACCTAACTATATAGCGCTTTCTAAACTGACGACGTGCACGGCGTAAGTCTATTAAAACGCCGCCTGCGTGCCACGTAAGACAGAGTCACCGTCCAAAGCGCCGACGCTTTCATCGGGCCGTTGTTACACGGCACTCGATCTGGCGCAAGGGGTTTCGCAGTCACATCTCGAAGCTTCTCCTCCACCAGCTTGGAGAGCTCCGCGCCAAGGCCACACGTGCAACCACCCCTCCTAATGAAAAGAAAACACAGCGGAATAGTGGATATATATATATATATATATATATATATATATATATATATATATATATATGCGTGAGAGGAGTCGCGGGGGGTCACGTACATGTAGTTCCGGTCGCTTGTACGTATGCTTCCGGCATGCGAAGTTCACCAAGCGCCGCACAAGGAGTGGGGTGTGGCTGTCTTCTCACGTAGGGGTGCAATCGTTTGTGCTGTGTGTGTGTGTGCGTGCGTTGTGCGATAACCACCACCCTCTCATTTTTTGCCGTCGCGTTGTTGCCTTCGCCGTATTCGCCGTCTCTCTGTCCATGGCACCGCTATGTTATTCTTTCATTAGGAAGGACTGCCATGCGCGGCGAAGAGGCTGGAACGGATGAAGTGAAAGAAAGAAAAACGAGAAGACAAAGTAAACTCGCGGAATCGAGAAGTAATGCGCTCCGACAGTGGTGTTCTTGTTGTTTATTTTGTCTTGCTTCCGACGTCTTCTTCATTAAGGTTTGCCTTTCTCCTGAACTGGCGCGTGTTTATTGATTTTTCATTCTCTTCCGCCTCTTGTACGCACTCTGTCCCATCGTCTACGCACACTTTCAACCTTGCCGGACGGTTTTGTTGCTCTCGATCGGCTCCGAGCGGGCACGGAACGAAGCCTGCAGGGGATCCGGTAATTAGAGAGTATGTGCGATGCTTGCGTAATTAATACCGAGTCATGTGCAGAAGCTTCTTCGCCAGCGAGTTTCACGGATGACGAGCGTTTTTTTTTTCTTTGTGGCCGATTCTATTCTTCGTTGTCTCCTCGAGTTATTCGTTTATTCCTCGTAATCTTTTCTGTCTTTTTTTTCTTTCTTTGTTCGCCTGTCGGCGGAGAAAATTCCCCTGGGCCTCCTTTTAAGGGTTCACGAACGCTCTTCTTTGTTCGTTGTTTTTCTTTGCCATTGTTTTTTTTTAGTCATTGTATACACTGTTACCGCACGGGGTCGCACGGAGTTCAGCCACGTGTCTCGGGCTTTTGCTTTCGTTATCTCAATTCTTGTACCGTGCATAGTATCTCTGAGGACAGCGTTTGCGCTGCAGTACATGGATCTCGAGCAACTGTACCCAAGAACGAGGTTTATTCTCGGAGTTTCTTGAATTCTGTTGTACTCAGAGAACTACTTCAGTTGTCATTCATTTATTAATAATAATAATAATAATAATAATAATAATAATAATAATAGGTAATATTGTAAGAATTGAGGTTTTAAGCCGCAAAACCACGATATCATTATGAGAGACGCTGTAGAGGAGTTCTCAAGGAACTTGGACTATCTAGCGTTTTTTTTTTTTTTACGTGCATTGACATCACACTTTGCACGGGCCTCTATCATTTGGCTTCCAACAAAAAAACGACCACCGCTGCTAACATTGAACCCGCCCGTGTGTTCAGATTTGAGTGCACGTTAAAGAACCCCAGGTGGCCGAAATTTCCGGAGCCCTCCACTACGGCGTCTCTCATAATCATATGGTGGTATTGGGATGTTAAACACCACATATCAATCAAACATCGGACCCGCGACCTTATGGAGGGCAGCCGAGCCCCATAGCCACTTCTCCACCGCTGCGGACATTTATTTGAGTGAATTCACTTTTTTTTCAGTTTTCTTTAGTGTCTACTGTTCCTATGACCGCTGCAGATATTTGGGTCGTTGGAAACGATAATGACGACTCAGTGTTTTGATAAGCTTGTCTTTAGGTATTTCACTGGTTCGCGATTACGGTGGCTCTGATGCTTGCACGAACAACAAAAAAGTGCATGAAACTTGTAGCCAATAATAGTTCTCAGCTTTTTTAAGGGCGAAGCTTCTTAGAGTGTGGGTTTGTTCATCATCTGTTGGTGCATCTAGCCACCAGCGGCACATACCCGTTCTAGAGTGGGTATGTGCCACATGGGATGCGAGATGAGAGATGGTACTTGGAGTGTTCACTAGACGGACGCACGGACGGACGCATGGATGGATGGACACACAGACTAGCAGACGGGCGGACGGATGGACGGACGCACGAACGAACGGATGCATGGACAGACGGACGTACGCATGGATGGACGCACGGATGGTCGCGTGCACGGACGGACGGACGGACGGAAGCACGGACGGGCTGATGGACGCTTCGCCACGCTCATTATCATTCATTCCGTGGATATGGTGCGATTCTTGTATTTTTGCCAATCTTTCACCTCACGTTCACGGGGAAAACATCTTCACAAGTTGAGTGATCCCGGCGTTAACGGCGGACTCGCGTCAAACTAAATGAGACGTACGGGCTCCGCCACTCCGTGTAGCTTGCGCAAAAAAAAAGCGACGTCTCTAAACTCTTTCTTGCTTCGTAAATGCTCGAAACGAGAGTAATAACAAACGCGCATACCTCGCTGTTCTCACCACGCAACTCTGTCTGTGCGCGGATTAAGTAAAGCCCCTTTTTTTGTGTAAGCGTGGGCGGCGTCCGGAGGAGAAACGATTTTTTTTCCCGCGCTGCATGCACAAGCAGTGTCACCGACAGCGGCAGCTCGCAGATCAGGTTACGTAATCGCGCGCTTACACAAGGCGAGACAGCCGGTCGACTATGTGCGCCTCGTGAATGTCACAGAGTTTCTAAAATTAACTAGAGAGGACTCTGGCGCTGCGATCGTTCAGCGACCACGGAAATGATGGGTATGACATGAATTTGCCTATAGTCTTCGTGCTTGCGAGCGGCGAACGCCCATGTGGCTTCGTTTATCGCTGTTTTCTTTTTGTTTCAAAGGAAAGAACAAACCGTTTTTCACTTCGTGACCAGAATTGAAGTGGCAAGCCTTAGAAATTGAGATGTAGAAGCGCGACTTCGGAACGTTTGCCGGTTGTCGCGTGACAAGGCGGCTTCAAGCCACACAAAGTCAGAGGGAACGTAAAGCACGAAGACTATGGGCAAATCTGTGTACTACCCTTAATTCCCATACTCGCTGAAGCGCCGTGCGTTGCAGCTCTCTTGACACTAGCGCCAGACTTCCCTGTATTGTTTATTTAGGAAACTCTATATGATGAATGTCACTAAGCCTGCTTCTGCGTATACCATACCGCTATGTAAGACCCGACCTTCTATAAATTTTGTAACAGCGAAGCTTTTTAGCAGGTCGATCGCAAGGAAACTATGATAATCGTGACGGGTGTTTGCCACTGCGTAGAGTACCATCATCAAAAACTTTTATGACGCCACAGAAAATCGGGCAAGTCTTTCTACTATATTGTCTACTAAAAATCAATAAGGCTACAATTGGCCCGAAAAATGGCTGCCATGCGACGGCGGGGAGCCGAAGACTCCGAGTTAAACCAGAGAATTCAACAGAACGGGAAAAGGCGACGACGTTAGCGGGAAGACCCCGAAGCGATCGAAGGTCCTACGCCGCCGCCGACGTGTCCGTAGATCGGCGAGAGAAGCGAACGCCTGCATGCTTTCAGGGTGACTGTTTGTCTCTGGAGTTTGGGCAAACGTGTCGCGTCGCTGGCTATCTATGGTCTAACTTGAAACTCTCTGCGCTGAAAATGAACGTAGTACCTACCTAGCATCGCCTAGCTGAATCCTATATAGCGACGACCTATGAACGACCTTAGATCTGCTTCACATGAGGCCTAGAAACGACATAGAAGCAACCAGATTAGCCTTGCTAGGCCTGATGCAAGCTTCATCATTCTTTTTTTTTTAGCATAGCGAAGCTTCTCTTGTGTACACTGCTTGAAGGAGTGTGTTTATCAGGGTAGGTACGTGGAAACAGAAGAATTTGAAGCTAAGTAATACGTGTAGTTTTGTCTCCAGCATGCACAGTTCGTGTCATATCAGAGTAATTCTGCATGAAACCCTTACAGCAGAGCCAACATCGTTTTCGACGATCAGTTTTGCAGCGGTTATCACAAGAACTCGCTCAAAACAGTCATTGCGTCGCATTTATTTCCGTAAATACTCTAAACATAAACACGCATATTACCTGTGGTTTTACGTCCCAGAAGCGTGCCGTCGTCCTGATGGACGCCGTAGGGGAAGACTCCGGAAACTTTCATTATCTGGCGGTCTTTAACGTGCTTGTCACAGTACAGTACGTGGGCCTCTATCATTTTACCTTCATCGAAATGAGACCGTCGAGTGCGGGATCAAACCCGCGACCTTGGGTCAGGAGCCGAGCATATGCAAAGCCCCACTGATCCACCGCGGCGGACGCAGATGGTTAACCCGCAAAAGTGAAAGTAGTGGTCCCGGCGTTTATCACAAGCTGGGATGTGTTAAAGTGTCTTCTATTATCGCTTTTTTATTTATATACCAGCACATTTAGGGGATGTGCGCTTCAAACTTTTAATTCAGTGACGAAGTTTGGCACAAATTTATGAAGTTGTTCGAGCTGTATGAATAGATTACCTTTATCCTGCACACAAAAGAAAAAAATTTGGTGATTTTTTCCGTGATCAACTGTCGTAAGCACATGAAAAACTTGTTGAGGTAACACACAAAGACATATTTGTCGACATTTGCTGTTTCGTTTTGCTGTACTATTACACTGCAATAACTGCAACGTTGTGAGTTCGGGATACACCAAAAGCGTGGTGTTTTCTTCGAGCTATTTAACACATTACCACTTATGCCATTACTACTATCTATTTTTGCTGTCTTTACCAATTACTTGTTATAACATATATCTCAACCTTAGTCTGTATTTAATTTGAATTTTTTACCTTTTTTTCGTTTTTGATGTTTATTGTTTGTAATTTTGCTCATGTAACCCCCCCTATGTAATACCCTCTCACGAGGGCCTTTAGGGGTATTATGAATAAATAAATAAATAAATAAACTACAGGGCAGTTAAGCTCTACAAATATTGTCCCCTATCCTTTCTTTATATTCAATGTCCGCTGGTTTTTCAAGGCTGTTTCCAACAAAAGATACGAGACCCTCGAACCATTCCCAATCCCGGTCTTTCGTTCTTACGTTGACAAAAGGTGTTGTCAGTATATTGAGGTTTCCACACTGTTGATGACTTCATAGTCTCGTCAAAGACTATACTGGTCTTTTGTATGCCCTTTTCTTTGCCCGAAACCCGCCCTGGTGGTCTCGTGGTTACGGTGGTCGAGGGCCTATCCCGCAGGTGACGGTATAGAATCTTAGCCTCGGTGACCGCATTTTCGGCGCAGGCTAAATTTCCGGAGCCCTCCACCACTACGTCTCTCACGATCGTATCGGGGTTTCGGGATGTTAAAGCCCGAACAATTATCAACATTATCCCTTCCCAAGTGAAACGTAGACAACGACATATCTTCCCTAACTAACCTTCTCGCGTCTTTCCTTAATGACCTTAGCCAGTGGTTACTCAACACTGCAGAAAAAATAAAGAATAAAATAGAATACATTGCATTTCCAGAAATGCAAGAGTTCTGGTGGATACCACCGGCTGAAAGCTGCTGTCTGACAGCTTGACTGGGCCGATGGTCCGTTACAAGGCATACGCGGCGGTTGTGCTAAAAAAATAGTAATATTGGTAGAAGCTCCAAAATGAGGTAAACATTCACACAAATCTACAAAACATGATCTAATTGTTACACGAATAATGAAAAGAAGTTTAATGCGCAAGAATACAGTAACATATGCAAGAGTTACAAGAATTCGCACGCCATTTACTCTGACAAGTGAAACAATCAAAACAATAGTTGCGAAAAAAATCACAGCATGTCCACAGAGTGACTGATGATGAGTGGGGCGAAGCGTCCGTCAGCCCGTCCGTGCTTCCGTCCGTTCGCGTGACCATCCGTGCGTCCATCGATGCGTGCGTCCGTCAATCCATGCATCCGTCTGTGAGTCCGTTCATCCATCCATCTGTCTGTCTGTCTGTTCGTGCGTCCATCCGTCCGTACGTCCGCGCGTCTATCCATCCGCCCGTCCGTTTGCTTGTCTGTCTGTCCGTCTGTCCGTGCTTCCATCTAGTGAACACTCCAAGTACCGAATTCTTGCATCCCCGGTGGCACATACCCGCTCTAAAGCGGGTATGTGCCACTGGTGGCTACGTTTTATTATATACATACAAGGGATGGACAGACCCACGTCTTAAGGAGCTTCGCCTTTAATAGGAATTACGTTGAATCGTCACGTTTTTACAAAGAAAGTATCTCGAGCACAAACTCACTACGCTTTGCTTGCCTCCCCTTTCCCGATAGTGCAAGAGGTATAGACTTTTCCACTTCTTGCATTTTGAAATTGTCCTTCTGCTAAATTGATTTAGTAGTTCTTTAGAACAGGAAGAAGGCACCTAATTTCTGTCTGCCTCGTGGGCAATGCAGCGCAGGGACTCGTAGGGGAGGGGTAAGGAAGCATAAAAAGAATAGTGGGAAGTTACAGGTGAAGAAATAGGGCAAGCTTCCGACAAAAAGAAAAGGAGATAGGAGCATCGCTAAATGATCAAAGTATACAACTGGCCTACGCGTCTACGTAGAACGTGGTGCACCACTTGAGCGCTAGCCTGAAAAACCACGCCTCTGTTCAGAAACCTAATTTTCTCCGTGTCTTGGCTACTTCCGGCGCAGCGAAAACGACGCGCGTTTGTCGTATTGTCGACGTGTGATCGGTCAGCAGGCCGCGGAAAAAGGACCGGTGGCTGGCGCGCTTTTGTACACCGAATCCTTCGCGAAACGCGAGGACGCAGTGGCATGCGGTGTACCGCATAGACGCACGCTGTAGCCGCACCCCACGTTTTGCTTTTCTCCTTCCCGCCTTGTTATGTGAAAATAAGTAGCAAATATTCAAATCTCTGCGCCGTGGTCTAATTAAGCGTTTAGGAGCACTAAACGGGTGTGACAATAGTGGATTCGTATATCAAGGTGAAAGCACGAAACATTTTTTGCCTCCACAAGCTCCTTGATTCATTCATTCGTTCATTATTTTTTTCATTTATACATTTTGACCCAAGGTATGATTCAATATCTAGGAGATTTAAGCATGGCGTTCGTTAACTTGATGCTCTTTTTAAGAAACGTAACCGTGGGAAACAAAGCTTGGTTTCACCCAGTATGCTATTCTGTTCGCGACGAGATATTAGTCGTAATGAATCATCATCTTAATAGTGTCTATCTTTTTGCTTGGACTAACATCATCGGAACTATCCTGAAATACTGAAATACTACAGTTCTGCGTAAGTCTCGCAGCACTCTGTAGTGTAGCACTGTAGTAATATATATATATATATATATATATATATATATATATATATATATATATATATATATATATATATATATATATATATATATATATATATATATATATATATATATATAATATGTGTGTATATAGATAGATAGATAGATAGATAGATGTACGTAATTCAGCGTAAACAGGGTTTTCCTATTTCTTTACCGCTTCTTACGGTAAGCTAAGCTATTCTAACTCAAGCATGCAGGGTTATTATGAACCAAGCCAATTACATGATCAAGTATAACAATCATCAGTTACTCGGTTGATCAGTGGAGAATGCGAGAAGAAAAAACTTTTCATGGGGCTCGTTTCTTTTTTATAGACTAACGACTGATTGATATGTGGGGTTTAACGTCCCGAAACCACCATATGATTATGAGAGACGCCGAAGTGGAGGGCTCCGGAAATATCGACCACCAGGGGTTCTTTAACGTGCACCCAAATTCGAGCACATGGGCCTACAACATTTCCGCCTCTATCGGAAATGCAGCTGCCGCGGCCGGGATTCCAGCCCGCGACCTGCGGGTCAGCAGCCGAGTACCTTAGCCACTAGACCACCGCGGCGGGGCTATAGACTAACGAAGCCAACAGACAAGAAACATATGGACAAATATGGCTTTTTATGAGTTCCTTGACCTGATTGTCTTTTGGTTGGTTCCGACTGATTGGTTGCGTTCAAAATCTCAATGCAATATAAAAGCTATACCAGGAATGCTGCATTGGAGGACTCCACATAAATTTCGAATACACATCCTTTTTTCCCCTAAGTTGCGATCCATTCTCTTCGCGATTCTCTCTTGTTTAGAGTGAACGCCATCTGGAACCCTAGAAATGCTAGTTAACAAACGTGCAATTTACTTCGATTCCAAGTTGTATTGCACACCCGTAACAACGCGCCAGCATTACGGCAGTGGGTACGGTACACAAAGCCACCGTCTCTCACTCTCGTCTCCTTCCTTTGCACTCGCGCAGTGTTCATTGCAGCCGCGCTCTGCTGCTGTCTCCGCTGAGAATAAGCCGCCGGTGGTGACCGGTGGCCGGCCGGCGCGCCGGACAATGCACCGTCATCCCCCTTTGTCGAGCTCAGGGGAGTGAAACCGAAGCCCGTTTTTCTTGTTCTCCTCGATTCCACCTTTTTCGTCGACCAACCTTTCATCCACACTTTCTCCGTTTATCTTTTCTACTTCCTTCTTTCGTTCCTTCAAGGAGCAGTTTTTGGTGCAACGGGACATTGGTTGTGTCTTCGTAAGGAGTAATACAGGCGCATACGCTTGCGTATCCTACAACCAGGGCGCAGTCTGCGTGATTGCATTCTATGTGAGTGTGTGTGTTTTGTTGTGAATGATGTGGCGGCGTACGTGTGCGACAACTGTACCTCCTTCTTGTCCGGCCGCTGCTGTTCCCTGCTGGCACCGTCTAAACCGAGCCCCAACAATGGCCTTCGCATCAGCGATCTCCCGCTGCGCCTCGGAAAGCCCGCGCGCTGGCGACGGCGAGCAAACAATATGTTGCGCCCATGTCCGGCTCGCGGCAGCGCCGCCATCCGACATTGTGCGCTTCGAGAGGCGCCATTTCTCCTCTTCGGCGCATTGTCATTTGGCACATTCTCATAACACAGTGCATGTTCATTATGATCCTCACCCTGTATCATACCGGTTGTGCTACACTTCTGGACACCATCGTAGACAGGTCTACGTTGACAGCTTACACGGCAACGTCGAGCTACAGCTGTCTGAATACTAGATGATGATGATGATTACTACGTCTTCAATGCACAGGCGTAGATGACGCGGGCTGGTACCTTCACGATTAAAAGTGACCAAGGAAGCTTTCACTTTTCACGACTTCCTTCCCCAGGCGAATGACTCGTTGCTGTGGCGCAGCGTCATCGCCCCGTAACAGGGCTTCCCAAGTCTCTATAGAATTATCTGCTTTAGCGCCTGGAGAGCTATCGCTCTCCCAGGTTGTTTTGTGGTCGAAGGTCTTTTGTCGCTCCACAGTACTTCCACGTGTCGTTTTCTTTATCGTCAGTCCGAGCAGCCAGCTGGGAATGTTGTAAACTTGCCGTGACTAAAGAAACGGGCCTGCGTGACGTCTGCTTGACGCAAACGCCAAATCACGTCAACAAGGTTAAGACAAAAGTATTCAATAAAATCGAGGCACTTTCAACCTTCTTCGTGTTCAAACGTGTGAGGACTTCCATGAAGCTCGCACATTAAGTGCGTAACACACCCTTGCCACTTCGTCTTCGGAACTGGTGGCCTTCCCGGAGAGTTTTCAGTCTTCTGCTCGAAAGCCATTTTGTTGGGGCGACAATTTTACCTCCATCGTATTTGTCACTAACGATGTCTTCAGAGAAATGCCTATTTTCGATGGAGGCGAAAAAGCTGCAGGCCCGTGTGCTCAGATTTGGGTGCATGTTGAAGAACCCCATGCGAATGTCGTGTTTTCCTGTACTCTGTGTCCCCGTCGAATTTGCGCTACAACACCATTTGTTGAAATGAGAACCGCATGTGGTTGAAATTTCCGCAGCCCTCCACTATGGCGTCTCTCATCATCATATGATGGTTTTGCGACGTTAAACCACAGATAATATTGTTAGATATCATTTCATGAAATATTTCGGAGTTCTGAGACTAATAATAATTAGAAGATTGAGTCCTTTTTTTTTCATTCCCAAGATGAAAGCTGGGAGAAAAAGCTGAGAAGCAACTTGATTAGCTCCTCACTCCCACCCCTCCTTCGGCAAGTACACTTTGGCGAGCTTACAGGAGGGCACATCAACAACCTTATTTACAGTGCATGTGAACAGGAAGGGAACGAAATCAAAAGATTAAAAAAAAGTGGATTAGCAGCAACAGTGCGACGCATTTTTCTTTAAAAAAAATAATGTGAATAAGAAGGCATTGCGACAGCATTGCGACAACGTTCTGCAAAATTAAACACCAAATCTTGGAAAATTTGAGATCTGCGAGAGCTAAACTCCGATAAACGCTTGATTTATTCCACAAAAACAAACTCTCAGGACATGGAGCCCCACATGTAGCATTTCATAGCCAAAAACTTCGCTTGATACTGATTACAAAGTGTTTATGTCATATGTGCTTCATTCAAGTTAATGTACGATTGTTTCACCCTAGTGCCCGACGCCTTTTAAGTGCAATAATGGTATTCCACGTTAGAAGTGGGCTTCACTGGAATGTGAGTGTCCGGCTCGCATGCCAAGCCCAGATTCCCATACATAGTCTTTTATGGTGTCAAAGACTGGGGGTCCTCGGCTCGCCGTCGACGCTTAGCAGCGATTTGTTTGGCTAGCTGCCACCTTCTTTATTATTAGTGGACCAGTGGTGACTGGTTGGATTCGTTCATTTGCTGTGGCACAGGTCCTTTTATGATGATGATAGTTTTGTGGCAGACCTCACAGGGGCCCATACCTTTGAAGATTATGATAGTTTTCTGCGATCTACTCACAAAAGAATGATGCGATAAATAGCTTGGCTGTTAAAAAGAAGTTACACTGTTTGCTTATTACTGCGTCGTTTCACAATGCTCAATCTTGTCCTCGATGCGAATGGCTCTTATTGAGATGGCGAGCGGGGAGGATGAGTGCAGAAGGAGGGTTACGCGTAGGGATGCCCATAGGGAGCAGCTGCCGGACACGTGCAGCCGTAGTGACCGCCGAATCGAACACGCCTCGAGAACCAACGTCCGAGCTTTTTTCCCAGCAAGGCCCCCGCAAAGCAGCTTCTTTTCAGCGCCAACAATCGTCGGCAGCAGAAGCGACAAAAGCGAACTTGAACGGCTGGGAATGCCAGGTGGTTCAAAAGGGAGCCCCCAAGACGGCACTGCGGTCATCCCTGTAGATCCTACTGAGTCGTACACTCTCTGAATACATCGACAGTGTCCCCCCTCCCCACCCCACCCCCGGTCGTCACTCGCTTAAAGGAATTCGCGCCAGCCTTTCAACGGCCGAGGTTCCTCTCTGTAGCTGGCCTCACGTGCTTACACCCGATACAGCCGCGCCCGGGTTCAGTCGTAGTTCGGGCGGCGGTGCGACTGGAATGCTCCTCCGGGGAACCATTTGTGCGGCGTGAGTGAGTGCGGCTGTGTGTGCGTCGAATTCGGCTGTCGGTGGTTCGGAGGCGAGCAAACGCGCGCTGGTGTGTCGCAGCGGAGTTAAGGAATGATGCAGACAAGCGGGATCGTGATCGGTGCTTAACGCTGAGCGATCAGCGGGCCGCGTGCTCACGACGTATTCAGCGTCGTATATCAGCTCAGCGAAAAAAAAAAAAGGGAGTGATGATGGCGCTGCAGGGGAATACGGCGAGATTTTCTTTCTTCACTTGTGGCGAGATTTGCCGTTTAAATCGGCACTAAAGGAGTCCAGAAATACGCATGGTACGTTTCTTTTTATTTTTTGCTTCTGTTTTCTCGGGGAAGCCATCTGCTTTTCGCGCTCTTCCAAGTGCGAGGGTGCGTGTGCTGTCGTCACTGACTTCATCGCTTCTTCACTCGAGTATTATTGCGTAAAAAAAAATGGTTTCAGTACAGTAGCAGCTTGTACACTGCTGCGTGCTGCAAGGTCTCTGAACGACGGACATGAAGAGCTACCGTCGCCATAGTGGGCAAATAACGGATTATGGTTTCCTCTTTTTTGACAGCGCCGAAAAGGCTGTGTCTGGGAGGCCATCAACTCGAATGCTGAGCTTGACTGAGATGATTAAGAAGATCTGCGGGCGTATACGAAAGCCACAGCAGCTTATACGGCGCAACTAAAGACAGGCGTTGACTAGAAACGTCGAAGCATTAGATTTGCCACATAAACAGCTTGCGGATACGATTCGTCGTCAGCACTGAACGGTGTGTGCCGAGGCGTGGGATAGTGTCATCGGGAGTTGGCCTTCGTTTGACAACTGGACGACGCGGATTTATCAATGTCGTCCAGCACGTTCTGGATACTCCAGCCACAGTTCAGGTAAGACAACATGCGGCGCATTAGTGCTTACGCTAATTATTCGAGAACTGGTTCATGCTGAATATATCCTCGATTAGCCTGATTTGAGATGAATCTTTTCTTATTGTAACTTTAGCTTTACGTTCTATCTATCTATCTATCTATCTATCTATCTATCTATCTATCTATCTATCTATCTATCTATCTATCTATCTATCTATCTATCTATCTATCTATCTATCTATCTATCTATCTATCTATCTATCTATCTATCTATCTATGTCGTCGTTGACGTTCAAAGTGAACGCTTCTAAAGCCGGATTCACACGAATGGATGGAAGAGTAATTTTCTCTGTGGGCGGCGCATCACAAAACACACACTTTATGAGAACTCTCCCTCCTCACCCCGTCCGGCCTCCTCCGCTCGCGCCACGGATCGAAATACCTCGCGCACATACTGGTGCACAAGCGTCCTCGGTTCGAAGAGCGTTCTATTTTGGAATGCACTCTTGTAACTGATGTTCTTGCAGGAGAAGCTGTGTGCTGCGAGGCCTCCGCGGTTTCGTCGGATGGAACTGGTCACGTGACAGTCCGGTCCACGGAAAGGCGGTATTCTTCCCTCGCCTGTGAATGCACTTTTAACAATTGAAATGAAGTCGTTTGTTCTCTTACGACCGCTGCGATAGGTTTGGGTTTGAGATAATTGCTCTTTCCTTTGAATACATAGTAGTGAATTCAGACCTTTAGGTCTTTGCGGCTTCGTGGTATGAATGGGTGGTTGTCTTTCTTTCTTTTTTTCTTAATCCTTTCGCTCTCTTGCTGGCTTCCGAAGAACTCATTCGCAGTACTTTCGTCCATGTGCTTTGAGTTGCCGATGAGTTCGCACTCACACTGGCGATCGCTAGCTTCTTGGCTAGCTCAATTGGCAGGGCGACTGCCCCGGAAAGGCGTTGGTCCCGAATGCAAACACCAGAATAGGACGAATGTTTTGGCAACCAAGGGGCTTTTGTTTCTGTGAAATCTGTGTTTCCTTGTGACTTCGTGCTACTAACTGGTTGTTGTCTTCTTTGTCTTTCATGGCACGTAGGGTGCGTTGGTTGTAAACACGCTAGTCTGGCGTCGGTTAAAAAAAGACAAAAAACTGGTTAGCAATTTGAGTACATAGTACTTTACTATGGGAGAGTATGTTTAGAAAAAGTGGTTAGCGGTATACTCTACTATGGGAGAGCATGAAGTCGTCCCGTGGACCTCACCCTTGATGAGGCCCTGTTGACAAAAATTACGCCTTAAACGAGTTCACGTACAGCTAACAACAACAGCGTTAATCCCACATGGATTTTCAAAAAAAATGGTAACAATTTAGAGTGTCTCAGGTACTGCACTATTGGAGAGCATAAAGCCGTGCAGTGGCCCTCGCACTTGATGAGGCTGCGTGGCAATAATCACGTTGCATTAATGCTTCGCACGCATGTATGCATGAGACGTAGGTCGTCCTTCGACCGCGAAAGCAGCCTCGCACAACTTCCAGCGCACTGCTTCAAGAGCGGGCAAAGCACGCCGTGTTCGGTTCACAAATAATGGGAGTACTACTACCATGGAAGAGAAAAAAGCCTCTCCGTCACACTTCAAAGGATTGATTTGTGTTTAGAATTAGAGGTTAACAATTTATAGCACTAGTTACGCGTCCATGGGAGAGCTTGAAGCCGTCCCGTGAGGTTCACACTAGTTGCGTGTGATTCATGTGCGTTGTGTGTGTTTACATAAAGTGGTTAACGATTTAGACTTCTAGGTACTCTACTATAGGAGAGCACAAAGCCGTCCCGTGGGCCTCACACCTGAAGCAGGCTCGGAGAAATTGTGTGTTCAGAAAAAGTGGGTAACGGTTTGGAGTACTAGGTATACTCTACTATGGGAGAGCATGAAGCCGTCCCTTGGGCCTCACACTTGATGAGGCCCTGGGGGGGGGGGGGGTTAGAAAAAGGGGGTAACGATTTAGAGCACAGGGTACTCTACTATGGGAGAGCTTATAAGCCGTCCCATGAGGGTACTTTCCTACAGAGAAAAAATTGTTACCGTGAAATGTCACCCTGATGGCAGACTATCTCTATAAGGTGGGGCTGATCAACCACTAAGCCTTCTGGCGTCGGCAACTGGATAGAGAAATGCAACAATCAAAAGTGTGCTGGTCACATGAGTATTTTCTCGCATTGTTTTTCGATAAACAATGCTCCTTTGCTTGCGGCGTTGTCACCGATTACCCGATCCTGATACGGGCATTCGATCTTTTATCGAAGTAACTTATAATTTCAAGTTGGCACATTTTGATTGTTGTCTGTAGCAGCGGAACTGTTGCTCTGCGGAGCACGTAGATGTAGGTTTGATTCTCGACATGGGAGAAGGAAACAGTTTGGGGAATTGGATTGGATAAACTTTTATTTGGTCCTCCAAAACACAGATCACAGTTTGGAGGGAACATTACGCAATGCAGTATACTCGGCGACAGCTTTTCTTGGCATTGGAGCTAGAGATCCAAATCACGGGCATTCTACCGCCAGCGAATGCAGTTCCACAACAGCGCCCGTATTTTCATCGTGAAATATAGAAGTTCCTCCTTTATTTTCTACGTGGAGATATTCGAGACTGGACGCAGCTCTCACCTTTATGATAGTCGTATTTACTTTACTTATTCGTTTTGACTTGGCGTTTTTGAAAGCGCGAGAAAGTCCCGCCTTTGTACGTGCACCTCAGTCGCTGTGAGCGCCATCTACATCTACATGGATGGATGGATGGATGGATGGATGGACGGACGGATGGATGGATGGATGGATGGATGGATGGATGGATGGATGGGATGGATGGATGGATGGATGGATGGATGGATGGATGGATGGATGGATGGACGAATGGACGGACGGATGGACGGATGGATGGACGAGTGGATGGGCGGATGGACGGATGGACGGATGGATAGATGGATGTAGTAAGATGGTAAGTTGGGCCAGTTGGTTAGGATCCATCGTGAACTTACTTACAGTGCAACACCAGAAAAATACAGGACAGGGAAGGAGTAAAAGGGAAAGAAAAGACAGCGTCGTCTTTTCTTTCTCTTTTACTCCTTCCCTGTCCTGTATTTTTCTGGTGTTGCGCTGTAAGTTCACGATGGATAGATGGATGGATGGACGGATCGATGGACGGATGGATGAACGGACGTACGGATGGATGGACGGACGGACGGACGGATGGATGGATGGATGGATGGATGGATGGATGGATGGATGGATGGATGGATGGATGGATGGATGGAAGGACGAATGGACGGATGGACGGACGGATGGATGGACGAGTGGATGGGCGGATGGACAGATGGACGGATGGATAGATGGATGTGGTAAGACGGTAAGTTGGGCCAGTTGGTTAGGATCCATCGTGAACTTACTTACAGTGCAACACCAGAAAAATACAGGACAGGGAAGGAGTAAAAGAGAAAGAAAAGACAGCGCCGTCTTTTCTTTCTCTTTTACTCCTTCCCGTTCCTGTATTTTTCTGGTGATGCGCTGTAAGTTCACGATGGATGGATGGATGGATGGATGGATGGATGGATGGATGGATGGATGGATGGACGGATGGATGGACGGATGGATGAACGGACGTACGGACGGATGGATGGACGGACGGACGGATGGATGAATGGATGGATGGATAGATGGATGGATAGATGGATGGATGGATGGATGGATGGATGGATGGATGGATGGATGGATGGATGGATGGATGGATGGATGGATGGATGGATGGATGGATGGATGGATGGACGGACGGATGGACGGAGGAACGGAGGGATGGATGGATGGACGGACGGATGGACGGAGGAACTGAGGGATGGATGGATGGACGGATGTGGCTGTACCATTTTGATTGGGTGGCGGCTAACGCCCCCTAGCCGTAATACTTAGTGAACGAAAACTAGATTTATGGTTTTTTTTCCCTCTAAATGGTGAAGTTTTCCTCTAAATGTTGCAGTGAAGGATTTAATTTTCACTCGTGTCTTGATTGTAGTGACCAATCAGATAACCTCCCTCTAGTTACTTCTACCCGCTTAAAGCCCATTTTGCCCTCCCTATTCCTAAACCCCAGTGCTTTGAAAAACTCTGCGCCATCATCCTGAACTTTATAGGGTAAAGCTCTTTACAGAACATTATCAAGGGTCCGGAAGTTTCCTCCTCCTCTCCACACGCACTGCATACCCCATCTACACCTTCGTATTTGACCCGATAAGTCTTGGTTCATGAAACACTGATGGTACATGCAACGCTAATGGTGCGCCCCCGCCACTTTTCATAGCGTTAAAAGACGCGCGCCAAGACGAACTACTTCGCGTAGTGATACACGTGCAGAAGCTCCACCTCCGTAGCTTTACCTTCAGTGTCAAGAAAAGTTGTCGCCGAGTATAGCAAAGAAATACACCAGGCTCGCACGCGGCAACACTTCACTTGCCGACCTTTTCCCGATAGGACAATGGCCTCTGATTCTTTCGAAGTAGAGATTCATTGTAAGCAAGCCACTTCTTGATCATTCAAAGACCGTCGTTCACTTATCCCTCTATGAAGCCGTGACCGCGTTGCATCAGCGAGGGAGCATCTGTACCCGCGTTCCACGAGTCTGCGTCAGACACTCACCGGGTTCGACGGCACAGAACTGCGAATGCGGCACTCGCTCGTGTAAGGAGACATGGTAAAGAAAACCGGGATAGATGATAACAAAAAAAGGAACAGCAAAGGGAAGAGTGGCGGCCCGCTGATTTATTGTCGGCTAGAGGTCGCCAGTATAGAGGGGTGCGGGAAGCCTTGTGTGGCGGGAAGGGCAGAATCAGGGATGGAGTGTAAGAAAATAATGCTGCAAGAGGCATCGCGAGGGCAACGTTCCCGCCATCGAAGGTAGATGTTGGGAAAGGAAAGGTCATAGGGGGTTTCGGGGAAGGAGGAGCGGAAATTTTTTGGGAAGGAAGAGGTTGCTACGGGTATCTGCGGGGTAAAAGAGGGGAAGTAAATTGAGGACGGCAGAAAGTAACTTAAGACGCGAGAAACCAGCGTCGGCGGGGGAAGCGATGGCTCTTCAAATGAGGGCGAGGGGACCAAGTTTGGAGAGTGGGGGCAAAAGGAGAAGAGGGGAAACGATGCAGAAAAATGAAGTGGCGCTGCTTGCCTCGGTGGCGAAACCGCTCGCTTTCCTTTTCGTGCCGCGGAGGCGGGAAGGAATGCAACCTTCTCTAGACGAAGGTTTCAAGCAAGAAAAAATGCATTTAAAAAGAGGGAGAGAGGAATGGAAAGGCGAAGCTGCCCAACGCGGTTGCTATCCCGCTGCAGAGCGAATTGGTGTGATTTTATTATTTCTCTTTCGGGTTGTTCAACCCGGCGACCCGACAGGGGCAACAGCGACAAAAGCCCCGCGCTGGTTCTGGGAGATGCCGTGTGTAGGGAACGCCAGAGGCGAATAAAGGAGAGCAAGGGAACAGGAATCGCTATTCCGAAGGAGTCAGCGTTTCCTACCTACCCTGTTGTGTTTCCCCCGCTTTTACATTTTTTATTACTTTTTTTTTGCCTACTCAGTCTGCCTAGGCGAACGTAGAAGGCGGTGTTCTCTTTTTTCATTCCGCTTCCCGCCACTTCTTTTTTGTCCACTCCTTGTTTTAATTTAATCTCCAGTGCTCGCGGCATCTCCCAACCATCGCTGTTTTCTGCCTACTCCGCAATGTCCCTCGCCGGGCAGTGCGATACGGTTGCTGAATGCGTTAAGAATGAACGTTGTTCGCGAGGTTGCGGAATCGTGGGTTCGATTGCAACACTCTCGGTTAGCCTCCCGTGGTGTTTTAGTGGTTTCGGTGCTCTACCGCTGACGCGAAAGTGACTGGTTCAAACCCCACCTGGCCACAGCGGCTGCATTTTGATGGACGTATAATGCTAAAGCCACAATCCGGACCCCTCCACTGCGGCGTTTTTCGCAAACATAGCGAGATTTGAGGACGTAAAATTGTTATAGTTATTATTGAACATTACGTGAATATCTGTTGCTATACAAGAGCACTCTGCCTGCGACGTCTCCCGAATTCCTTTCATTCTCGCTTTCAACTGAAAGGTCAGTCAATCGGTCAATCAATCTTTCGATCATTCAGTTGGTCATGATTACTTTCTCCCTTTACTCATTCTATTGCGCCTAAACTAAAGGTATTCGCCAGATTGCCGAATGTACAATTCACGGTTTTCAATAATTTCACTTGATAACGTTCTCGTCCCCGAAGTAAAATGTTTGGCTGCAGTACAGAACTTCGGTGGGCCAGGCAAGACAAGTGCCTGTTTCAGCAATCTAATCTCTACCTAAACGTCCCTACGGTAATACATTTTGTGTAAAACGCGTTGCTCTGACGTATAGTCGGCAGCCCCTCGTGACGAAATCGACAGAACTATCAAACGAGAAACGTGATCTGAAGCTGAAAACTATGGAACTGATGCATGGTCGTGACCTTATAGTTTCTGGATCCGGAAGAATTAGAAAACGGTTTACGAAGTTGCGACAGCGGCCTCTTAAAAAACAGCTCCCAACGGAAATGAGTTGCGCACAGCGTGAATTTTTTTCTTCTTTTTGTACAATTTTTTGCATGTTTTAGGTGCCGCTGCAAGTTTGAAAATTGAGGCTCCAAGATAATATTCCCGAAGTGGATTGAACTTTCATTTGTTTTCCATAAACGGAACGAAATTTTTATTGTAGAAGATAAGAAGCGAAATATTACCATATAAATATATCCGGTGTTTGATGGTTGAAGCAGTGGTGTCATTGGCTCGTGTGAACATCGCCCTGAACGTGCATTGTGGCTGAGTTTCTGATTTATTTTGGTACGTTACTTAAGAGCGAAGAAATTCACACAGTCTGTTATGCTTACGCCCTGTTAGCCATGTTTTCTTCTGTTGTTTCTCGGCCTTTTGCTCTGATCTTCGCCCGATAACGCAATGGCATTCCATTTTTGACGGAAAAGTACAAACGTCCTCGAACTTTTTAACGAGAACTTGATTATAACCGTCTTATAAGGGATAATTATGCATGTCTCGACTTCTGCAGGAGCATATATTGCGAGCAATATGACATCACGTTCGCAGAATTTGCTGCCGAAGAACCGTCCGCGGAAAAACGTTCCTCCCATGGACCGGTCCCTCTATTCACGTGGTGTTTCGAAAAGATAGTAAAGAAACTGCCTGTGTGGTGGAAGCAAAAAAAAAAAACAGCGCTCGTGAAAGAGAACATCAGAGAGGCGATCATTAAAATTACGATCCGGATGTGCGAAACTTTGTCGTCTTCTCTCTTCCTCTCATCTTCTGGCACCGCAACCAAGCCGTAATGCCACAGAACCCTGGTTCAAGTTCTGAAGAATCGAATTATCCGAGAAGACGACCGTGCTTTCCGAGCATGTAGTCAAAGGACCGCTGCAGCGCGGTCATACCCGCGGCCACTGTTGAATAATGTAATCCTCATGAATATTCTGCCGCGGTTGTCACGCTTTTCAGCGATGAAAAAACGCTGATCGATACCCCCCCCCCCCTCTCCCGGTTCACCCAATCCGCTCATTTCTTCAGTGGTTGACGCCGTGCTATATAGGTTGTTCATGTATTCGCTCGGATGAACAACTTTGTAGCACTGATGTGCGAGACCACAGGGCAAGGACTGCTCGCGGAGTGCGAATATTTGAAAGCTATACGTCAGTCTGGTTTATTTTGTTTGTCTCGTTCGGTGGCTAGACTTGGATTCGTGCCACCGTATATATTCGCGAGCACAATGCCGGCGAGTACAGTAACCCAGCACCAGGGAACAAGCCCAATGTACATGCTTCGAGTGTGGCTTTGCGAATTGAGAAATAATTTATAAAGGCTTGATCTAAATCTTCCAACTACCAGACTAATGACCCCCGGAAATTTTTTTTGTTTTTTTTTTCATCTAAGGAATACATCAATGGTTCACCCTTTTCGAGCACAACTTTTTTATTTGGCTGTGAGACTTGATGATGGACGACTATCACTGCAAATTACAGTTAACGTCTAACTGTCACTGCGACAGTTAGACGTACCTTTGTACGTCTAACTGTCGTACAAAGGTACGACAGTTAGACGACACAAAAGACATGGCAAAAAGAATTAACCGGGGGGTTTCGAAGTCTACGTCATCGGCAAGATGAACCACATTTACATCATTTCCAAACCTTATTTTGACTTAATCTGAAGCGAGATAGACTACCAGGGGGGGGGGGGGGGGGAGAAGGGTGATTGCTGTGATGCAGGGTTGTGGTATCCCGCCTTTCCTATGGGGTGGCTGCGTGCGATAACACTTGATGCTTCTCATTGATAATTTTATATTTGCGATTGAAGTGAAATAAAGTTAAGTACTACTTGTTTCCTGTAGTCTAACCTCCTTAGCTTTTTACTTGGCGCTACTACCAGACCTTGCTGTCTGTCGTCGTTTCCGTGCTTGATTTTCTCCAGGGACATCTCTACGTGTCTGATAGTTACATCACCTCAATGGCTTCGCGCTGACTCGAAATATTCTTGCTTTCTTTGCGAGCCACTCAAGCTAGAACTACTCTCGCGGATCTCTCCACCCCGATGGGAAGCTATTATGCCACCGTTGCTTGGGTGATGCATTTACAGAGGGTGTACTCGTTTCGCATCGGTATATATGGAGGACACCTCTATACATGCGACTCCTGCGAAACTGAAGAGGCAATCGAACACGTCTTGAGCCGCTGCGCTTGCTATGACACACAGCGACACCCAATCCCGATGCTTTCGCAACCACTGAACTCGAGACCAGTTTCCGTAGAGAAAATTTTAGGACCTTGGTCACGTGCTTCGAGAGCGTAAGGAAACTAAAGCGTAAGGAAACTAAAGCGCTTCTGAAATTTGTGAACTCAGCTAATCTGAGCGAATGCAAGTAAACAGAATGCCACCCCCACCCTCCCCTTTTTATTCAAGTGTCTTCTGATTGCGTTCATAGCTGTGCGTTTCTTCTGTCTCTATTCTCGCCAATTTATCCTTTCCCCTGGTGGAGGGTAGTAAACCAGACGTGTGTCTGGTCAAGTTCCCTGAAATTTCATGCTTCTCTCTCTCTCTCTCTCTCGGAAAGCTAGGATCGCCAGGAGGCTTTCAGCATGCAGCATACATGGATGACAAGCTAACCGCCTCGATAGGTTCAAACATAGAGGACACTGGCACTGCGATCTTTGAGCGACCATGGGAATGATGGGTAGAATTGGATTAGCCTAGTCTTCGTACTTGCGGGTTTCAAACTCACCTGTGGCTTTGTTAATATCTGCGTTTTGGTTTTGTTTCCATTGAAAGAATAGACAAATATAAACTTCGTGAGCCGATTTGAAATGGTAAGCCTAAAGGCCGAAGTAGTGAAAAAGTAGCGAAGTGTAACTGCTGGATATTTGCTTAACGTCCTTTCATTAGGAAAGCAACTGCAAGCCCCGCGAAGTCAACCGTAGCCGATAGTATGAAAGTTGCACAAATACATGTACTACCCATCATTATCATGTTCGCTGAAGCGCCTTGTGTGGCAGTTCCCATAGTGACTATAGCGCCAGAGTTCAGCCTAGCGTAGTTATAGGACACTCTAAGGGTTCAGGCGCAAGTTAGCGAAACCACGTGCACCTCACCTCGCGGGATAAGTGCCCGAACGTTCTCGAACGCTTCGCCATTGATGCGATCCGTCGCCGAGCACATTTGAAAGGCGAGGCGAGCTCTCACGCGCAAGGCCATTTTCTGGACGTTGTCGTGTATGGTGCGTCGGACGCTTCGCAAGTGAGGCGCGACAGTGACAAGGTCCCCTTCGATCGCAAATTGCTTTCGCTTGTCTGTGGCTGCCGGTGCAGCTGACGAAGTCTCGGAGAAGCTAGTCGGGCGTGAAGGGGCATGCTAGCGACACTATAGCGTTGAATAAGTGGCACTGAAGAACGGAGAACAACAACAAAAAATGGCTGCTGTCTGATGGAGTGTGTTCACTCGAGTATGCCAAGCAATGCACACGTTTTTTATTCTTTATAGTCCATGTGTTGTAAGGTTGTGTTTCGTTTTGCGCAATGTGCCCTATTTCTTGTGTGCGTGTGTGTGTGTGTGTGTGTGTGTGTGTGTGTGTGTGTGTGTGCGTGCGTGCGTGTGTGTGTGTGTGTGTGTGTGTGTGTGTGTGTGTGTGCACGTTATGTACGTTCACTTTGTGTGTGTGCGTGAGCACTAGCTCCTCTAGAGGACTGCGTAAGATGCTAGCGCCATATATATCGCTATTGAAGCATTGCAAGCTCAAGAGGGAAGGCGATTGGGAGAAAGAAATGCGTAGGACCACCAAGAGATCAAGAACAAAAGAAAAGAAATACCACAGCGCGTCGTACATCGGAATGGGCCGCACGGGACGGCCCGACTTTTACGACTCGCGAAAGGGCGACAGCCAGCAGCTATGGGTGAGATATACAGGCAGCTCGAGAAGTGGGGTTGGTGACAGGGTATACAGATACTCTTGGATTTCGGAGCACGGCATCCATGCACTCCCGAAGTCGTGTCAGTTCTTTTTTTTTTTCCTTTACTCAAAGTAACCGTACGTACCCTATTCTGTGCTGTGTATACTTTTGTTGCACTTTATCATTCTCCACACTAGCGGTGCAGCGGCCGCTAGCACTCTATTTTTGTACTTCGATGTTTATATTGCCCGTTGTCTACAACGACCTTCTGCACCACAACCGAAGCTGTTACGGGAACAGATGCACTCTTGCGGAAAGCTCGGACTGAGTTTCAGTACCTTCTCCGCTAGTAGCGTTTACTTAAGGTCGTAGTAAAAATGATACCTCGGTTATACGTTTTCAAGCAACCATATGATTATAAGCCACACTGTACTAGCAAGCTTTGAAACTTTTGACTATCCGATATTGTTCCACGTGAACTGGCACTGTACAGTATGCGCTACAACAGAAGCATTCTGGTTCCACAGAAAGGCGGTAGCCGCGGCCGGGATAGCAACCGTGACTTCCAGGTCAGTGGCTGTGCACCGTACTTAGTTCTCCACCATGGAGGACTGCAGTCATAGTATATCACCAGGGACATTAGGGAATCTGAACAAATTCTTAGTATTCGTTATTCGGTATAGCCGAGCACTTCGAAACGCCTTCGGTTCACAATTTTATTAACGCGATAGCGTTAGAGAGCACGTGTCGCAGAAATCCCGCCGTCGGCGTCTGCCCTTTTGGTTGTGAGCGAAAAATCGTCTCTGCGTCTGTGAGCGAAAAGCAAGTTACAGACATCACCGCGGGAGGTCACTACTTGTCCACGAGTGCGCACGCGGATCACACTGAGAAAGTCGCGCATTCGAAGAAAACAAAAAGTCACCATGTCACGAGGCGCGGTAGCTTTTTTGCCCCTGCCAATCTCTCTGCTTAGCTTCCAGCGCTTTCGTCGGGACGAGAGAAAAGATAGTGCAATTGCAGCATGCGACAAAGCTTTGTAACTCCACTCGCACTGGACGAATTCTTAAAATTTTTGCGGCGTGGAATTCGTGAGGCAATAAGCTCTTCTAGTGAATTCATTCTATGTTTACTTAAAGAAGTGTTTCAGGGCCCCTTCAACGCGTTTTGATCGACAGGTGTCACGACGAAAACGAGCCCATTCGGCGATTTGTAGGCGCATTTGAGAAGCCTCAAACAACGTCGACAAAGGCCGGGATGGTGCAGCCATCGCCGCTAAAAACACACAGGAACTTTCAAACGGCTCCAAAAATGGACAACCATGCCTATCTAGCGGGAAACATATCATGCCTATCCAGAGGCGTTGATCAAGCAAACAGCCAACGCTAGATAATGTGCTTCCATTTGTGAGGCATGGTGAGACTCTTCACGAGCAGGCGAGCGTGCAGCGTGTATCTTGGAGGCCATGCGACTCTCGCTTTAGATGAAAAACCTGCATGTGCCATTCGAGCGTGCACGTTAATACAATCTACTGTGTGCGTGTGTGCGTGCGTGCGGGTGTGTGTATGTAACAAAACACATTAATAAGTATGCACTTAGCGGTTGAAGGGCGCACTATGGTCCGGATTCCGCTATCGCGTTCAACTCCTAAAGGCGAAGCTTAACGGTCCCCCAATCTTTATATCGATTTTTCCGTTCGATGAGTTTGGTGCTGCATTTTTTTTTTGTCGTTCGCGACGAGGGTGAAATTACCATCGTGCATTTGCGTGTGCAGCGGCTAATACGAAGGAGGAGGCCTTATCCTCGCCTATCCTTGCCGGTGTTTTTTCTATCGTCCAGTCCCGACGCTTCCCCGGGCTTCCTTATTGGGTAGCAGAAATAAGCGGCTTCCCGAAGACCAAACCCACTATCTCTGAGAGTAAATGTATACTTAGGACAAAATTCACTTTCGGTTTACCATGAACAACTAAAAAAAACCAATAAGACTACTAGCCAGATAGTCTTACGTTCGCTCGAAATATGCCTGGTGTGCCACAAGCATGCCGAGTTGCATCTTAAACATATTTTTGTATACATTTTAAGCCACAACGTTTGGCGAAAACAAGCAGCTAAGCGACTCGCCGCGCCTAAGTACTCGATGTGCCGCTAGACGTCGTACCCACAAACTCATAGAAACTGCAGATCCATACTTACCGAAAAGACAGAAAGAAGCTGGACTTTACAGCAAGAACGCTGGGAACGCGAACCGCAGACGGTAAAAAAAAAAAAAGCGTTACCCGTGAAAAGGAACAGCCAGACACGAAATCGACAAAACGGCGAGGGAGAAACTGTAAGGACGAGAGAGAGCGAACGACAGCCTTACGCCTCCTGACAAACGCGCCAACAAAAGCTGTACATACGGCCGGACGTACCACTATACACCGAAATTCTTTTCACTTTGTTTGCTCTGTAGGTATACATATAATTTTATTTCTTGGGCATCCGTATGATAGGCCCCTTGTACGAATGGCAGCTGCAGTAAGGGGAACGACCACTGTGGTTTCGAAAAAGAAAACAAAAAACGTGGAAGATGTAGAAGAAGAGAAGGACAAAAAGGGGAAGAGGGTTTATTGAGAGGGAGACAGGGAGATGTTTAGGATAAAGAGTGACTCGAACTGCTTCGAACGGCTGTTTTCAGTCGATCCGGCTCAAAGAAGGGAAAAGGGGAAAAACAGAGAACAAGCGAAGAATCGGGAAAACAAGCGGCTCGTTTTTGAAACCGAAAACAGGGAACGCGGGAAAGGGCGATGCGACAGAGCAAAAATGGCAATAAAAAAACTGGCAAATGGTTGGGGACGTATGGACGAAAGATTAGGGAGTGAAAAGAAAAAGGTATGGGATGTAGAGAGATCTATGCGGAGACCGTTCGGCAACCCCCCCCCCCCCCCCACCCATTCTTCTTCACTGCGGCTTTGTTGTGTAGTACACGCACACACACGAAATGTCGTGCGCGCAAGCCGAATGTGCGTCGAAACCGCACAAAACCTTCGGCGCTGTTTTGCTGTGGACGGCATCGATACCGCTGACGGTTATTAGAAACGCAGAAGCGGGTATCCTCCTTGCTTGCTTGCGGCGACGCGACCGATGGGATGGCACTGTCGGTGAGCATTGTTGGCACTTCGACAGCTTGAAGGGTGTTGTCCCCCTATGGCCCAACCGAGTCGCTGGAGTGTATGAGATAAGACGAGTGCGATCAGCGGGTGAGTTTAATGCGAAGGTGTTCTTGAAAGTCTTGTAAATGACGCTGCGGATTTGATGTTCGATCTGCGTGGAATTCATGCGCTGCGGAAGTATAAAGGAACATTGATGCAATGCTGGTAGCATAAACGGCAGCCTTTCTTGAGGACCTTCGACGGAAATATTTTGGTCTGTCTGTCTGTCTGTCTGTCTGTCTGTCTGTCTGTCTGTCTATCTGTCTGTCTGTCTGTCTGTCTGTCTGTCTGTCTGCCTGTCTGTCTGTTCGTTTGTCTGTTTGTCCACCCTAACGATACCTCAAACGGCATCGAACGGGCAACCCCATCCGCAGCGCCCACCAATATTGCTCAAGGTTTAGCGTTCATAGTTGTGCGATTGTCAATTAAAAAAAGCAAATATTGCGCATATCTGAGGCGCCATAGAAACATGTCCATGTTTTGAATGTCTGCCTTTATATTAAAATATGCACACACAAGTAACTCTAAAAACTGTAGCGTTTAACGCGCTGCGCTGACAGTGCAACGCAATGCTCAAGAAGGTTTTTCCAACTATTTGTACGACGGCACGGTGGTGGCACCTGCCCGTAGCTTTCCTTTCTACGCCTTATCACCTCCGTAGCTGGCGCGCATCTTTCTCCGCGGTCGCGCACGCCTTCGTTTTCGAAGATAACTGCCAGATGGCGCTCGTGTCTAACGTGCCTAGATGCGTTTGTTCGCCTCCGTTACATGCTCGAGGCACTCTAACGCAGCGCCTTCAGAATACCATTCACCGATTTTCTTGCGCAGAACATCAAATAAACATTTTGTTAACTCTCTCCAAATGCATTACTATCGTCTTTCGACGACATTTACAGTGTAACAAGTAGATTCGGGCCAATTGTTTAGACATTAAATCAGTTTCGTTGCCAATAACTTTTTAAAGCACTTAAATGTAATTGAGTTACATTACATTTTACAGCTCGCTGAATGTAATGACGTCAAACTACTGTTTCGGAAAATCATGAGTTAGGCTTAATTACTTTGGCAAAGGTTCATTTTATATACTTCAAGTGCTGAAATACAAGAAGTTCTTGTTCCTATTCCCGCAGTTAATTCTCGACCCTTATATAACAAATGTTTGTTATATCTCTTTCCCTTGTTGGTCACTTTCCCTTGTTGGTGGAAATGAAAATAAACATGCCATGTTATGGCGAAAAGTTATCTTGAAAGAAATGAGTCATTTTCCAGAATTCATTCGCTTGAAGTTATTCATTACATTGCCAAAATATTACCCTGAAGAAGCAGCGCATTAGATCACTCATTGCAGCAGGAATTACTGCTTCAATTGCTTTATTGTAACAGCACTTCCACCAATTAGGTCGTCTGGCAGAGGGATTAATCAAGAAAGCGCCTGATTGACTACACTACGCGGGAATATTAGGAAAAGAGAATGGAACTATCTAAGAGGGACGAGAAGAGGGGGAAAAGGATGTGCTGTGAATGCAGGAAGCGCGAAAGCACGTTCACTGCCAGAATGTGTCAGTTATCAACAGCAGGGAACATGTCTAAACACTGCGCTTCTTTCTTCACTTGTAGGAATCTCGCAGCTTCATGCACACTATTTAAGGTAGCTATAGCACTGAGAGGGAAAGTACAGAAATTCAGACTCTCGCTTGAAAATAGATACTGGGCTCTTATCGAGAAAACCAGCCTTAACGTTAACGCGATGAATCCTAATCTGGCGAGTATCGCTACGGAGTGTGCAGTGAAAGTTGGAGGTACGGAAGTTAGACAGTGCACTAGCAAGGAGTGCCAGGAAACGAAACACCTTATTAAGAAACATCAAAGCACGAAAGCCTCAAGTGTAACAGACAAAATAAAGTTGGCGGATCTTTTGAAGTTGATAAATAAGCTGAAAGATATCCGATGTACGAAGGTATACCATGAAGAGAATTGAACATGCTCTAATGAACGGAAAAAGCGTCAAAGCAGGGAAGAGGAAACATGTAGTAGGCAAAAACTACATGTTTCCACATGTGGTACTAAGGGACAAAAAAGGCAAAGCAACTACCGATAGCATAGGATAGTTAAAGTAGTCGAGAAGTTTTACAGTAGACAAGACTGCCACCATCATGAGGTGAAAACCAGGAGCAACCCAGATGACACCCCACCACTATTGACAGAAGTCAAGAAAGACTTGGAGGGAATGCAAAGATGGAAAGCTGTTGGTGAGGGTTAGGACACATCAGGTCGGCTGAAAGAGGGAAGAGAGGTTGTGTTAGAAAAGCTTGCCGCCCTGTTAACAAAGTGTCAACTGATTAGGGGGGGGGGGGGGGGGTACCAGACAGAATTTTGGAAGAATGCTAACACCATCAAAATCCAAAGAAAGGGGACGACGAGAAGTTGAAGAAATACAAGCTGATCAGCTTGCTCTCCGTCGTATACAAGCTATTTACAAAGGTAATTGTTAACAGAGATGAGACAACATTAGAATTCAATCAACCAAAGAAATAAAAAAGGATTTATAACAGGCTACTCAACAATTTAGCACATTCATACTAGCAATCAGGTGATACAGAAATGCTCATAATAAAGCCAACCACTATACATAGCCTTTATAGATTACGAGAAGGCATTTGATTCAGTAGAAATAGCAGCAGACATGCAGACACTGCGTAATGAGGGCGTCCATGAAGTATATATAAACATCCTGGAAGAAGTCCTGTAGACTTCTTCCTACAGACTTTCAACTGCCACCATAGAGCCCCATAAATAAAGTGACTGAATACCAATAAGGAAGGTTGTAAGACAAGGGGATACGATCTCCCCAATGCTATTCACCGCTGTATATAAGAGGTTTTCAGAACCCTAAACTGGGAAGAGTTAGGAATAAGAGTTAATTGTAGGTACCTTAGTAACCTGCGCTTCACCGATGACACTGCATTGCTGAGTAACTCAGGGAACGAACTGCAATTTATGACTACCGAAGTAGACAAGGAAAACAGAAAGGTAGGTATTAAAATTAACCTGCAGAAAACTGAAGTAATGTACAACTTCGAAAGAGAACAGCGCTTGAAGATAGGTAACAGTGCACTGGAAGTGTAAAAGGGTACGTCTACCTAGAGGACAGGTAGTAACCGCGCAGGCAAACCATGAGATTGTGAAGTAACTTGAAGAATAAGAATGGGATGGAGTACATTCGGCAAGCACTCTCAAATCATGATTGGCGGATTGCCACTATCTCTCAAGAGGAAGGTATATAACAACGGCATCTTGTAGGTACTTACCTACGGAACAGAAACCTGGAGACCTACAAAGAGGGTTCAGCTTAAATTGAGGATGACGCAGCGAGCAATGGAAAGAAAAATGGTAGGTGTAACCTTAAGAGACAAGAAGAGAGCAGAGTGGATTAGGGGACAAACGGGGGTTAAGGATATCATAGTTGAAATCAAGAAGAAATGGAGATGGGCAGGGCATGTAGCACGTAGGCAGGATTACCGCTGGTCATTAAGGATAACTGACTGAATTCACAGAGAAGGCAAGTGGGTTGCGGGGAGACAGAAAGTTAGGTGGGCAGATGAGATTAGGAAGTTTGCGAGTATAAAGTTGCAGCGGCCAGCAGAGGACCGAGTTGACTGGTGGTTCATGGGAAAGGCCTTCGTCCGGCAGTGGACGTAGTCATGATGATGATGATGATGATGATGATGATGATAGTAAAGTATCTCTTTACGTTTAGTATAGTAAAGTTGTGACGCAATCTAGGAAGGGTATAACCTGTAGGAGGGAAACTGGAACGTACACAGACACGGCAGTACACACTAAGCCGACAGCAACTCCACACGCTATTTTTAAAAGATAAAGGGGTCCCTACTCTCATTCCTTGGCTCGCAAAGAGGAAGGAAACAAGCAAGTAAAATTGTTACCGCGTCCAGTGTATTCTGTTGTGATGGCGTTTTTATAATGAGGTATGCCTCGCAGTAAAACCCAATATTTCATACACATCGGCAACAACAATCGAAATATCGATTCACACATCATTTTTTTTAAGATTACCGTTATTCTGGGTGTGATCGTTCTTCATATTAGAAATATTTCTCTAGCCGCACACTATTGTTGTGGCACGGTGCAGCTACCGGTATATTTTTTTCTTTCACGCTTTATATAAAAAACGATAACACCAAGAATAAGAGCCCGCATTATGTACGCACAGAACGCATATCTTTTCCATCTTTCGATCCGCCTCGGGCCCTGTCTATTGTAAAGGGGTTCACATTAAACAAATGTTGGAAACACGCCGTGGACGCCCCAATGCCATTAATAATGTATTCAGTGGACAAATTCTCGTGTGCGTAGGCTGTGGTCCTTGTCCGGAAATAAAAATAAATAAACGGGAAAAGGGTGAGACACATGATCGAACTGTCCGCCTCAGAAATCGAAAAAAAAAGGCGAATGAAGTAAGCCAGAAGATATAGGATCTTTACATTACTTTTTTAGAGCAAAAGGCGAGCAAAGCAGTGAATCAAAGAATGAAAAGTAATGCAAATGAAACAATACCAAAAGGTTTAAATAACACGACATGATGAAGTATTTCATTTTAAAAAATGGGGGAAGGCGTGTTGTTTAAACAGAGTTAAGAGAACAAACAGTGACACAACGGGGTTCAGATCAGGGATCCGGGCTTATTGAAGTAAAAAAAAAGGCTAAAAACTAGTTACCCGTAAGAAAAGTGAGAAAAAAGGAAAAGCTATCTTACACCCATTGTCCTTTCAAATTGGCAGAGCGCCAACAAACAACACAACTTAGTACTTCGAACGCAAAATATAATAATAATAATAATAATAATAATAATAATAATAATGTAATTACAGATTGAATATAGGAGCTCTTTTTTTCATTGTCGAAGGTATAGTCAGTGATATGCAGCAGACGCCTCCACAGTTTCTCGGAGATAAAGTAAAGCAGCCGGAACATTGCCGACAACGGTATGTGTGTAGAAAACGACGAAAGATATCCGAGAAGGGGTGCCAGTACTCAATATAAATTCAAGCGAATAAAATTTACAACCCCCTCTCTCCATCACGTGTTATACTTGAGCGGTAACAGCGCTGCCTCGTTGCAGTGCACACGTATTGGTACGCGCTATTGCTCGAGATAACCACGTATGATGTTCCAATGACTGTGGTCTCTGAATATAAAGTTGACTCATACCTACACGTTCGAGTAGAAATTACCCCTATATGGCTTTAAACTCAAAGCTGTGGAAGCGGACGTACTGGCCTAATAATTAGGAGATTTCAAAGTTTTACCTGTGGGGTTGAACGCGATAGTTTGCACTTGAAACACTTGGTGCATGAAACCTTTTCGAATTTGCTATGCACAAACTACATAGTCCTAAAGGAATAGGCGCATTAGCATGTGTGCTTTTTTTTTAGTTGGTTACGGGCTTTCAAGCACGTAGCCATTATGATAACCACATATCTTGACGCCCATTGACAATGAAATCTTATTTCTGCAATATTTCATGTTGCATTGTGAAGCGTGTATACAGAACGCGTGTGTTTGTAAAGCATGAAAGCTACTTTCACTGCATTTTCAAACAGAAGATGCTCTTTTCATTGTTTTCAAAAGACGAGGCGCATCCGTGTGGTATAACATACGCTTGCCACGTAAACTACGCAGGCTTGATACCCACTCGGACCCAAACAACCTTGATTCGGTTCCCACTCTGCTCCAGGATTTTTCATCATTTATTTACTTTATTTGCATCGTTCTAGATTTTTCGGTTATGCATAACATGATGATTTTTCGCTAACAACCAATGACGCCGACACCGACGCTGACACCGACAACGGAGTTTATGCGGAACGAGCTCTTTAACGTTATCGCGCTAAATTACCCTGTTTAAATCCATGAGCACTGTACGTCGTCTCACTGTGATGCGCCCGCCTGTACCGCTCGTAATTTTGATGTGCCCACCTGTGATGTAAGTTAAGAACTGCGCACTTACAAAGCTTCACCACATGATTATCACAATGGTCCCAGAAGACCCAAAGAAAGAAAGTAAAAAAGGGCACCTTGACTTTTTTTTTTGGCTTCTGACTCCTCACGGATATGTATTCCTCTGAAAAGACGCACACTCTCTTTTGATGTCATTAAGTGTCGTGGCCGTCAAGTTAATTACTTGGCAGTTTTTACCCGCAATTACTATGTAGGGGATAATTTTATCACAAGCGCTCACTACCTAACACTAAGTAAGCACCACTAGTTTTTTTTTTTTTTAAGTGCAGCAGTACATTTATCTCTTGTGGAATCATGCCAAATATCTCTAGAATGCTGTCCTCACAGGATATATTAGACGAATTTATGTGCATTCACACAGAGTTCAAAGAATAAACAGGGTGTCCCTATCAGTACGACATGGCTTTGAAACGAACAAACGAACCAACAAACACATGAACGAACAAATGAACGAACGAACAAGCAGAACGTGTTGAGCATTTTGTCGTTATCTAATTAACTAATATGCTAACTGGCAACAAACAAGTAAATACCTGGAGCCGGCTAGCTCACTAACTAACTGATAAACGAACGAACAAATACGGGCCAAGTTCGGCAACGTAGCTTTCCCAAAACTCTGCGAACAGTGCCATATAAACGGTATATACAGTCTCAAAAGCTTTGCCGAAAGTCTACCGAATTCCGTGGAAATCTACAAAAGGGTAAACTTCACCGATGTAGGCTGCGCTGAGTTATATTGCCAGCAAATAGATGTTGTGAACAGCTGTCCACATGTTGTGAACAACTGCTCACAACATGACAAGAGTGAAAAAAATACACGAAGCCCGCTTTTGTCTGAAACTTCCTAAAGCACATCTCCACCGGTTCGTTGACATTACATGACCGATTCGATTCCAGCTGTCCGCAGCACAATGGACACACCAAACAACAACGCGACGTGAGATCAACTACCTCTGAAAAGTGAGCTTCCTGATAAGCGCTGGCGGAGCATGCGATTGAGAGAGAATGCACATAAACGTAGTAAGATAGAATTGGATAGCCTCCACCGTGAACAAGTTGAATAGAATTCTGAACTGGTCTGATAGGGAGACTGTTTTGACGGCTCGAACAATGCAAGCGCTGTTGTGGCAACATGGACTTGGGGCTTCCTCAGTTTCGATTAGCTGTTCCTCTCAGTAACGGTCAAACAGAAAAGGAGTTTATGAAAAAAAAAAAACTTTCGAGAGGATGGAAATATGATAAAGAGAGTTATTCAGAGTTCTAGTATAGTCTCTGGAGTATTTGAATTACGCTCGAAAAAAAGAAAGGCATGAGTTTGTGCAGAACCCAGGTCAACTGCCAGGTGTCAGCATCAAGTCGTCGGTGGAGTGCGTTTCCGTGCATAGCGTTGCATTTTCAGCGCAGCCTAAGACATACAATTGTTTTTAGAATTACCTATCTACGCATTTTTTAGTAAAGGAACGCACCATTTAACACTTATAGATGTGGTGCCTCAGATGTGCGAAATAATTGCTTTTTGATCGAGAACGCTCATAAGTATGAACGCAGCCACAAGTTCAAGATGGCTGGGCTTGAACGTTGGCCGGGTGGCCAAATCGTGTGGCAGACAGAGAGAAGAAAATAAGTGTACATTTAAGGGCTCGTATTTTTAATTTTTTATTAGAGACAATGATAAATAGATCAGACAATCATGCCAAGCAATGTATTGTGGATGTTATTGAAGTAATCGCAATGTAAATGAGAATAAATGGACGAAAATATATCTTGCCCTGTGCTTGCGACCGAACCTGCAACCTTCTAATAACGCGTCCGATGCTCTACGAACTCTGCTACCACGGCGGCTATCTCCCCCGTCCGCTTTAAGGGGTATATATGTGCATTAAACGTGGCAGCGTCAGTCAGCGCCACAAGTAGCTATGGTGACTGCCAAGAAGTATCCCAAAAAAAGACTATCCACTTTAACTTATATACTCCAGACTTGCCAGGTAAATGACTCTCTTCAAAGGAAACCGTTTACTCTGATTTGGGTCCCACGATTCTAAAAAGCGAGCGCGAGGCAATGTGAGGTGCTTTCTCACCTGCACGTGCGTTGAAGCCATCATTCTCACAGTGAACCTTTTTTTTTTTATGAATGAGTGAGATTTGCCCGCGTCCGCCTGCGCGTGTGTGACGCCGGGCTCCTTCGTTCCATTAGCAAACAGGCGCTGTTAGCGCCCACGTAGCCAGAGACCTCCACTACGGCGTCGCTCATAATCATATGGTGGTTTTGGGACATTAAACCCCGCATATCAACCAATGAATCAATCAATAGCCCAGGTAGCCAGTGTGCTTTCGAAGTCTGATAATCTCGCCACGCCGCGTTTCATGGTGTGGTTGCCTTCTTTTTCCTAATGGTATTACTTTTCGATTCCTTGCAGGATGAAGTTGGTGCCGTTGGTAGCGTTCCGTTCACCACCTGGTGGCAGTGGCATGACAGTGGTGGTGAGTGATGGAACTCCTACTCTGTAATCGGCGGCCATTCGCAACTGTTCTCTGTTTAGACGGCCGCATCCAGAAAGTTGCAGCTGAATAGTATATTGTTTTTCTCACCTTTATTCCAATAACACTTTTTCCTCTTTTCCTGTTTATGCTGTTATATATATATATATATATATATATATATATATATATATATATATATATATATATATATATATATATATATATATATATATATTGTAGCGAAGCCTCCGAACTATGAGATGGGTCGAACTCTTGAGTACCTTCTAGTGGGGCTACCCAACAAGGACGCCGCTCGCGCTGAGAGCCCGTGCTTGGCTGTGACTGTCGCCATTGTATATTCTCGCTCGTTGCCGGCTAATAAACGCCTTAACAATTTGGTGGAGGTGCGGGGCAGCTCCCCACCACGAGCTGCAACGCTTGCTGGCTTGGAGGCCAGTTGTGACCAAGTGGCGTTGATGGCAGAACTGAAGTCCTTTATTCGTGAGGAAATCGCGTGTCAGTTCTCCCTCCTGCCCTTTTCCCACCAACCTGCTGTTCAACAATCGGCTACTACCCTTCTCCCTCCCATCCGCCGAGCGATTGAACAGGAAATAGCGGAGGTAATGCCTGCTTACCACCCCCAACAGCCTCCGGCTCCTGCGTCCCTGAGTTACGCGCAAGTGGTCGCCAGGCCACCCCAAGTCGTTCAAGCACCCGCCCCTCTGACCTACGCTGAAGCTGCTGCACGACCTCCGTCCGTTGCAGCGGGTATGCCCGCTACGTATGTTGACGTAACCCCTCAGCCTCAGCTTCAGTCCACCATGCAGCCACCGTTCCGTCCATCAGCCCTTGCGACATGGGTGAGACCTACCCCGGTGAACAGATGGCGCACACCCGACAACCGGCCCATCTGCTTTGCCTGCGGTTACGCCGGTCACGTGGCCCGTTATTGCCATCGCGTACAGCCGGCTCTAATTTCTTCACCTGTTGCTGGCCAACTCAGCCGTCCTTATCGCGAAGAACCGCCGTTTATGCCACCTCGATCTCGCCCAGGTCCATCTCGAAGATCACCGTCTACACGACGCCGTTCCCTGTCTCCCATGCGGCCAAGTGCGGCAGCTCATGAGCGGGAAAACTAGTCGTCGCAGTCCCTGAGGCAAGGACTGCGACGCTATCGCAATGTGAAAGCCCTCAGAGCAGCCCCTCGAATGTCATTGACGTGCTTGTGGACGGTGTTTGTGCATCGGCTCTTATTGACACTGGAGCTGCCGTATCAGTTATGGACGAAAAACTCTGCCGCTTACTTCGAAAAGTGACGACGCCACTTTCTGGGTTATCCCTCCGTACTGCAATTTTGCACCGGATTCATCCTACAGCAGGGTGCACAGCTCGCGTTGTCATCCAGGACGTTCTGTATGTCGCCCAGTTCATCGTCATTCAGGCATGCTCTCATGACGTCATCCTGGGATGGGGCTTTCTCTCCCGCCATGACGCCGTCATCCATTGTGCCGCCGCCGAAATTGAGCTCTCACCCTTCTCGCATTTGACGCCAGAAGACAGTCCCCCGACACTGAGCAAGATTCTAACGAAAGACGATACAACAGTGCCTCCAAACTCGACGATGGCTGTGTCTGTCTACTGCGCTGGTCTCTCCGACACCATTGGACTTTTTTCGCCATCTGACCGCGCTTGCAGCAGGAAAGGGTTGCTAGTACCTTTCGCGACCGTGCAGGTTAACCAGGGCAACACTGCTATTTTTGTAACCAACCCGTTCCCGTACGCTGTTACCTTGCTTCGAGGGGAATGTCTCGGCAGAGTGGAACCAGTCGACGACGCACAAGTCCTGGACGTACCCGATGACACGCGCGCTCCCAGGTCGTGTACCATCAATGCTGTTTCCACTTCTGATTCGTCATCTGCTGATGTATTTGGCCCCTCCATCGCTGACAACCTTACGGCCGTACAGCGTTCCCAACTTCTGGACCTGTTACAAGAATATCGTTCTTCTTTCGATGTCGGGCGAAGTTCTCTCGGTCGCACGTCCGTTGTTACGCATCGCATCGACACTGGTGCCCATCCACCTTTACGGCAACGTCCATATCGCGTGTCGCCTGCGGAACGTCGAGTAATTAATGATCAGGTTGACGATATGCTCCGACGCGGCGTTATTCGGCCCTCCGACAGACCATGGGCGTCTCCTGTCGTTCTTGTTGCGAAGAAAGACGGTTATGTGCGGTTCTGTGTGGACTACAGACGGCTCAATAAGATCACTCGCAAGGATGTTTATCCATTGCCACGCATCGATGACGCGATTGACAGCCTTCATGGAGCCGATTTTTTTTCTTGTCTCGATCTGTGCTCGGGGTACTGGCAAGTACCCATGGCTGACGACGCTCGACCAAAGACCGCCTTCGTCACGCCAGACGGCTTGTACGAGTTTAACGTCATGCCGTTTGGTCTATGTAATGCACCTGCGACCTATGAGCTCATGATGGACACCGTTCTGCGCAACTTGAAATGGTACACGTGCTTGTGTTACCTCGACGATGTCATTGTCTTTGCTCCGGATTTCTCCACGCATCTCCAACGTCTGAAAGAAGTTTTCGCACGTGTGAGCAATGCCGGCTTACAACTAAATCTGAAAAAGTGCCGCTTTGCAGCACGGCAACTCACCATACTGGGGTACGTCGTGTCCAAAGACGGCATTCTTCCTGATCCTGCCAAGCTTCAGGCCGTGGCCGAATTCCCCAAACCTGCATCTGTCAAAGAACTGCGTAGTTTCGTGGGCCTGTGCTCATACTTCCGACGCTTCATACGCAATTTCGCCACGATCATATCACCGCTGACGAAGCTCCTTGGAAGCAACGGGCCCTTCAATTCGTGGTCATCCGAGTGCGACGACGCGTTCGCGAAGCTCCGTCATTTGTTGACTCGCCTCCCATTCTACGCCACTACGACCCTATAGCCCCAACGGAGGTGCACACGGACGCCAGCGGAGTAGGCCTCGGCGCTGTCCTGGCGCAGCGAAAACCCGGATTCCCTGAATATGTCGTAGCATATGCAAGCCGTACGCTCACGAGAGCCGAGAAAAACTACACCGTCACGGAGAAAGAGTGCCTGGCGATCGTCTGGGCGCTTACAAAGTTTCGACCTTATTTGTATGGTCGCCCATTCGATGTCGTCACCGACCATCATGCACTATGCTGGCTTTCATCATTGAAGGATCCCTCAGGCCGTCTCGCCCGTTGGGCTTTTCGCTTACAAGACTACGATATCCGCGTGCTGTACCGCAACGGACGCCAGCATGCTGACGCCGACGCCCTCTCGCGCTCCCCTCTGCCTGAAGGTGATGTGCTCTGCTCAGTATCCTCGGCTGCTGTTTCTGCCATTGATGTTGACATCATCGCTACCGAACAGCGAAAGGATAATTGGATCGGCCCGCTTATCGACATGCTCTCTGATCCATCCGCAACGCCATCCACGCGTGCATTGCGTCGTCAAGCTCGCCATTTCGCCATTCGTGACGGCCTCCTACACCGACGCAATTACGACGCCGACGGCCGGCAGTGGTTACTCGTGATACCCCACAGTCTGCGGTCAGAGATATGCGAATCCTTCCATTCTGATCCGCAATGCGCGCACTCTGGGGTATTCAAAACCTACCATCGCATTCGACAACGCTACTTCTGGCGCGGGATGTACCGCTATGTGCAGCAGTTCGTTCGCTCTTGCCTCACTTGCCAACGCCGTAAACCGTCAGCCCACATGTCGCACGCCAGTCGACAACCGTTACCTTGCCCTGACCGTCCCTTTGGGCGCGTAGGTATCGATTTGTATGGACCACTTCCTCTGACGTCAGCTGGTAACCGCTGGGCCATCGTTGCCGTTGACCATTTAACGCGATACGCCGAAACCGCCGCTCTCCCTGCGGCTGCTGCGCGCGATGTTGCGTCCTTCCTGCTGCATCGATTTATACTGCGCCACGGACCACCCCAAGAGCTTCTCAGCGATCGAGGCCGTGTCTTCTTGTCGGAAGTCGTCGAAGATTCTGACGGAGTGCCATTCTGTCCACCGCAAAACTACTGCTTACCACCCACAGACGAATGGCCTCACCGAACGCTTTAACCGCACCCTCGGCGACATGCTTTCTATGTACGTCGCTGCCAACCACACTAATTGGGATAATATACTGCCCTTCGTCACCTACGCCTACAACACCGCCCCTCAGAGCACGACTGGTTTTTCACCTTTCTACTTGCTGTACGGAAGGCAACCGTCGCACACCATGGACACGATGCTCCCGTACACGCCGGATCCATCTGAGTGTACACCTATTTCCGAGACAGCCAGGCTTGCTGAAGAGTGTCGCGAGCTTGCCAAGACTTTTACGACGCAAGAGCAAGAGCGGCAGAACAGTATCCGTGATGGCTCCACCACTTCTGAGCCCACGTTCCTTCCTGGTGCGCTTGTATGGCTCTCGATCCCGACCTCTGCCGCTGGCCTCTCTTCCAAACTACGTCCCAAATACGAAGGCCCCTACCGTGTCATCGAGCGCACCTCACCCGTCAACTATCTGATCGAACCCGTTGACCAATCTTCGGACATGCGCCGCCGTGGGCGAGACATCGTCAACGTGGAGCGCCTGAAGGCTTATTATGACCCGCTCATAATAACAAGCTGTTAGGTCGCCAGGCGGCTCCCTCTTCGACCCCGGGGTAATTGTAGCGAAGCCTCCGAACTATGAAATGGGTCGAACTCTTGAGTACCTTCTAGCGGGGCTACCCAACAAGGACGCCGCTCGCGCTGAGAGCCCGTGCTTGGCTGTGACTGTCGCCATTGTATATTCTCGCTCGTTGCCGGCTAATAAACGCCTTAACAATATATATATATATATATATATATATATATATATATATATATATATATATATATATATATATATATATATATATATATATATAGATGTGTGTGTGTATGTGTGTGTGTGTGAAACCCACGAAGGAAAACTTTGCGGAACTCGCGACCGGGGATTTAAACCTCCTGCGACCCCTTACTCCGCAGCGCGACGCGTTCAACCACTGTTCCACACAGCCTACGTCTTTCAGCATACAACGTCGAGCTATTTGTATCTATCATTTACCGCAGGCGGTACGCAAATACCTGGGGTCATTTAGCGTGGCAGGGGCTTGAGCAGTATCACCAGTAAGACGGCGCAAAGTGCGTGACTCAATTGCCGTCGCCGTGCCCGTCTTTGGCTGAAGTTGGGATGAGTGCCCCGCGGTCTGTGCTTTGACCTGCCGCGCGTGGTCACCCGTGCTTTAGCTGTGTGTGTGTGTGTGTGTGTGTGTGTGTGTGTGTGTGTGTGTGTGTGTGTGTGTGTGTGTGTGTGTGTGTGTGTGTGTGTGTGTGTGTGTGTGTGTGTGTGTGTGTGTGCATGGGGTGGGTGAGTGTTGCTGCTTCTGCTTTTGTCGCAAAGTTTGCGTTCAAGCCATACACCGCACGCAGGTCACTTCACTCACTGCAGTGGCCTCGTTTTCGAAATCAATGAGTGGCTAGCCTTTCTTTATCTAGAAAAGTCCAATTTGTTGCTTTCGCACGCATTGTTTCGCCCTTGCCACGAAGCTGAAAATTTTTGTCTTTTGTATACATTCTTGAACTCCGTCACATGGTCTTAAAATTGATAATTCTACATTGAGAGAATCAGGTATTGAGGTAAAAGTCAAAAGTTCTGCCATTCTTCGGCATTCCGTGGTTTTTACGACAACGCGTTCCCACGCAATCTTTTGCCTCGACTAGCATGTGCTTGCTCCTGGCAACCGTCTTTCATTGGCACCCATAAACATGGTGACAGTTCAGTTTGCGAGACTCTGATCATTACAAAAATGAAATATTGGACAGGTGAAAAATTTGCTTTTTTAAATATAATGGCTAATGTCCACAAAGGCATCTAGGAGAAAAAACATCCACACGCGCATATTCCTTGCTATGAGGAACTACTCTGGTTGTTTGCGACACGGAGATGAAAATGAAAAATGCCGTGCTAGGGTGGACCGCTGAATTTTTTCTCTAATTTTTTTTTTGACAACGGAAGAATGCAGAACGTTCATTGCGTTCACCTTTCATCCCGCATTGTGACAAGATGATCAAGACCAAGTATACGTCCATTTTAATAAATATGGACTGCCATAATGTGCTTAATACAATTTAATACAGCTCCTGATGCAGATTAATTCATATACCCGACGACCTGTTAAGATAATCATTTCTCAGTTGATCATTGACACTCAATTACTGACACTGCTAGACTTAAGGGTTGTGTTTCACATTTGCGTTCAGGAAAGAGTATAGTAAGTAATGAAAGAGTATACAACGAACATTAAGGCAGACGGTTTCGGTTGTGTACGGCAGCGTTCAACTGTAAACTCACAATTGCCACATCATTTTTTTGAAATAATTGCCCTTAATCTACATGTGTCATATTACGGAGACAAAGAGCTGTGTGGCTTACCAGTCTCGAAGACCCCAACATGACATTATCAAATTGAAAATACAGTCCAGACGTGGAGCCCTCTGTGCAATTCGTACAAGTTATCATCGGTACTGATGCAAGTACGAGCCTTTTTTTAACGCACAACAAAAAGAGGAAAATGACCACGTTGGTCCTGCGTGTTTCTGGCCTCTAACACGACAAGCCAAGCAAAAATTTTCGCGCTTGTAAGATGCCGGTCACTGATAACAAATTACTTGCAGATCAATATACCTGACTTAAGGCCTCGAGACGATATAGTTTCACAACTGGGGTTTCACGGAACACGTTCACCATAGCTTAAGTATTAACATCTCAATATCCTCACTTGACATTGGAACATGGGGGACAGTTTCACAATACACTATTCAGTATACGCACTACTAAAGAAAATAACGTAGAAGTATCGGCCTCAAGGGTAACATATGTGACAAAAAATGAGATGTTAAATTAGAGGTAACGCTATATAGAACTGTGCTGAATTATTCGGTAACATATTCTTTTTGAAGTTGTGCTGCGTTAGTGTGTGTATGCATGGCATTCTATTTGTCCATACTCAAGGGAGTTCTGAAACCTTTCGAGCTCGCTGCTGTTTGCAAATTAACCTGTTACCGTCTCATGTTTGCTGTCTGTGCAGCGGAAGTCAGAGTGCACTGCCTTTAAGCAGCTCCTACGGCGCAACAATGCCCTTTTCCTGAATACCGACCTGCCTCCGCGCGGCGCGCACTTCCCATTTTTAATAATCAACGCGCGCGCCAAAGCGGATAGGAGCTCTCTAAACGACGCACAGCCTGCGTCACACACTACTCCTCTCCTGCATCAGCCTCGTTTTTTTTTTTTAGATAACACCGCGGGAATCAGATCAGCGGTGAGTAATTTTCCGACCACCCACCAACCGAGCCCCCTTCATTAAGCGAAATTCGTCGCTTGACACGTTGCACGCACGTGCGCTGGAAAAAGGCAAAGAAGGAAGGGAATGGAAGGCGTCCGCGGTGGCGAATTAGTCGAGCGGAAAAATTCGCCGCGCATGTGAACACGCAAAGTGACGTGTTAGTGCGCGCAACAGACAGACACGATGAGAGGGAAAGTGAAAGTGGTGGAAGGAAACACTGAGGCAGAAAGATTGAAACAAAAAAAGAGCAAAAAAACTGGGAGAAAAACTGGGCACGCGTCACCGCCATGCGAGAACATGTGTGCCGTACAGGTAATGTTACGACAGCGCCTGCCGAATAAACGCGTTCGACCAATGCGCTGCGTCTCGGAGGTCACGTGTTGTACCGACACTGCGAAAAAAAGGGGGAGGGGGAGGGCAAGGTGAGGTTACAATGGCTTTTTCACTCGCAAAGGCTGGCGACGCGTTACGTAACGCACACTCTTTTTTTGTCCGTAGTTTCTTCCTGTGCGCACGCTACGGATCCCGGACGCATACAGTCGTGGGTTTCCTAGATTCACGAACAGACACACCTGCGAAGGGCACGCGCGCTCGTATAGGGTCTCTCTTCTCATCCCGTCATTATCCTATAACGCTCGTTAGGGTAGGGTGCGTTATACATACATACATACATACATACATACATACATACATACATACATACATACATACATACATACATACATACATACTTACATACATACATACATACATACATACATACATACATACATACATACATACATACATACATACATACATACATACGCGTACAAACACGCACGCTCCTACGAAGCGTAGACGCTCGCTTAGTCTCTACCACTCTCTGTGTTTCTCTCACTCTACACACACACACACACGCACGCATACAGTTAAAAGCGTACTCTTACTAATACAATCTTCCTCATCCCATGGTACTTCTCCAATGCGCCTGTGTGCTGTGTTGAGTACGGTATAGGTACTCAAACGCCCGCAGTGCCCCCCCCCCCCCCCGCCCAACACACACAGGCATAAACTTTCGCATACACACACCCTCTTTTCTCTGTAACATTCTCTAATGCGCGCCTTGCCTCGCGCCGTGCTCGCTGTGGGCACCGATACCCGAACGGCATGCGTCTGCGACGGTCGTCTCCGATGCGGAAACGGCGCATGGATGCACGCGCTGGTCGTTCGAGGAGTGGGTGGCGAGGAGCGCCGCTGGCGTCGTCAGGCCAGGATCGCTGATTAATTTAGGCCTCGCCTGGCGTCCGCCGCAGCAGCCGCCTAGGAATTTTTTGCCCTCGACGTTACGAGGAAAGGGAGAAGGCATAGCGCGTATGCGAGCGTTCGCTCGCTCATTAAAACGACCGCGCCAAAACGCCCTTCTTTTCGAAACTCCCCCCCCCCCCCCCCGCTGGTAATGTGTGGAGCGCCTGCGAGTTTGTTTCGCTCGCAGCGCAACAGTGTTATTCGGAGAAGCAAATTGTCGGATACCTGCAGTCGGTGGTTAAGAGCGTGCACTGAGGCTCGAACGCGTTTTCCTCGATGGCATGTCTTGATGCCGCAACATCTTTCAACTTACGACTGAGGCCTACGCCGAGCCGCACAAAGCCCAATCACGCAGCAGCTTGCGTGCCGGTCAGTTAATAGTATGCAGATTCATCCCGCACGCGAATTCAGTGTTACCGTGGGTGGTGACGGGAAATACGCTTCTAATAACACTGCACCGTACTGACGGTGCTGAGTATGGTTGTTTCCTGGGAGTGTTGAGAACGGTGAAAAAAAAAAGCCTAAGCTGTTACTCAGAATCTGTCAGCACCATGGATATCGAAGAAACATGGGCAAAGAAAGGAAATAAAAAAAACTATAACCAGTTGTTGAAGGGTGAGAGATCTGCAAGGCGTGCCGTTCGAACACTACCACGGCATTTCTAGGGAAACATTGAGATTGTATTCGATAGTTTGTTCGCGTGTCGTTGCCGTGGTACGTTAGTTGCAGCCTCGTATTAACATCAAATCACCGCTATGCGTGATACCTGATAATTTGGGCACGCTGCGCATTCGCGCGACTAGTGATGCCGATTACCGTTGTATGCTAGTGCGAAATCGTAGCAACACAGACCAGCCAGGACCTCTCGCTTCGATCCGCATTTCAGTTTTAACTCGGTTCGATCCATCCTCGAGTACCGTCTCACTATGAACATGAAGCGCTAACGGTGAATTGTCGCTTAGTTATTTTGGCCTAGGCTGTTTCGTCGTGATGCTAGTACTCGAAAGCAGCACCGAGGTTGAAGAGAGTTCTCACCTGCACTTGCGCGCTCTGGGTTTCCAATTAGTGGGTGAGGGGTAAGAGTATGGCTGAATTTCATCCCAGCCATCTCCCCTCCTTTCTCCCGTCGGTCGAGTCCATAGAACAACATGCTTCTCATTGTGTGAATGAATGAAATGAATTTATTTGAACCAGGCTTTTTGTACCTCAGCCCTAAAGATAAAAAAATCAAAATAAAATAGCGGCATGCTTCTCACAATGACTCGAAATCGGTCTTTGGCTTTTCTGAAGTAAGCATAGGAAGTAATAATAATAATAATAATAATAATAATAATAATAATAATAATAATAATAATAATAATAATAATAATAATAATAACAACAACAACAGTTAGGGTTTCACGTCCCGAAACCTCGGTATGGTGGTGAGGGACACTGTGAGAAAATATTGACCATCTCGTGTATCTTTAACATGCGCCGACATTGCACAGTGAACTGGCCTCTAGCATGTCACCTCCTTGAAACGGTGACCGCCACGGCCGGAAGCCGCCACCTTCTGGTCAGCAGCTGAGCACCATAGACCGCTGCCCTACCACGGCACACAAAAAAGGAAGAAAATATTTCTTGAACCGCTACATTGGTGGTCTTCGGCAGCCGGTATCGTCAAAAACCGACGTGGTTGTAGCAGTGAGAACGTATGGAGCAGACATCATTGCGCTACCCCTCCTAGGTAATTAGACTGGGGGGGTCGGCCACCGTGGACCCTTTGTGGGGACGTTCATGTTCACCAACATCCCAACTTTGGTTACAAAAGAGTGGGAGCGGAATAGCTAAAGAAGTTCGAAATGGCTCGAAGTCGCGTACAGGGATATATATATATATATATATATATATATATATATATATATATATATATATATATATATATATATATATATATATATATATATAAATATATATATATATATATATATATATGAACATTTTATGCGAGCACATGTAATAGAAATTTCATGTGCCGTAACAGCTGTTCTGCAGTTATTCTTCCAAGCCGCGTACCGCGTAGTATATTTCGCGAAAGTATGTAATAATTGTAGGTATTTTATTCTCTACTATCGTGTGCTATGGACATACCGAGAAACTCAATACTTCTGTAATAATGTTTCATGTACGTAGTGTTGGTTATTTGGCAGTGTTACTGTCCTTACTGTCCTTGTCGCATAGACACTGCATGCGTCCCTAGCATTCTACGTTCAAACTTTTCCCGAACACAAAACAATATTCGCACGAGCCCTGTGAGGGTTGGAGAATATAAGCATTATAGAAAAATCGCGCCTTTCACTCGACGAGATAACATTTGTGCAAAAATGTTTTATGTCATGTGTCGGGCAAAAATAACGTCGTTTCACTCGCTCATGTGCGTAGTGCTGGTTATTTGTATGTGTTACTGTTCATGTTGCATAGACACTGTATCCAAGTGGTCGTAGCGCACACTACGTTCAAATAAACTTTTCCCGAACACGAAACAATCTTCGCGCGAGCCATATAGGCGTTGTAGAATAAAGTTTATGCAAATAGCGTTCCTCTCTATAGTGACTCCCGAAAAGCTGGGTGACTCGGCTGTCGGGTTGTCTCCCGCTTATCATACAGATGAGGCGCGTGCCTTACGCAAGAGGCCATTCCCTGCGCGTCGTTATCGATTGACAGTCGAGGTTGGGCGATTGTGCCTCCCTCCTTTTCGCACATACAAGCGCGCATAGCTGGGGGATATGGCAGCGTTTTTTTTTTCTTTTTCTAATAGACGCCCGTCAAGTTCGGACAGCGTACCGCGATTGTTCACAGCGATATTTGGACGAGCGACGGGGCAAAGGGAAGACTGCCAATGCCACTGTTGGAAGAGAGATTACAAAGAACGAAGGAGTACAAAATGGAGGAATTTGAGTGTAGATTTTTTGTTGCTATACCTTGGTGGAAATGAAAATGAAGTCAGGATGCACTTATTTTTTGTTGTGTTGCGAATTCGATTTCTTTCTAAACAAATTTGTTTCGACTGTGTAAGATTACATGTGCCCTCTATGATTTTGAGGCACAAAAAACCGCTATGGGGCGGCACCGAAAGTTTTACTTTGTTTATTTAGCTATGGTAATGCACTGTGCTGCTGAGATATTTCTACTGTGTCACTCAATATTATGTTTATATTACGTGAGCTTCTTCAACCTTCCTACAACTCGTATTATTCGTTCTCTCAAACATGCCCTATAGCAAGTTTTGGTTCTTTACACACAAATTGCCACATTGCCAATTACTTAGGTGTTTTAACTTGCCTGAATTTTATGCGTCTTCGCGAGGCCGGTTGCGCGAGAAATTTATCCCCGTTTGACTTCCTGCGAATTTGTAGTTTATTGCGTTTGCCTTCTTAAATTTCTTATTTTATTATATGTGGTTAGATAATAACCCTTTTATTTATGATTAGTCATCGCTTCTACTACAGACGTGCTAGATATTGTACACAATATATGACTGACTGTTTGCCTAGATTCGTGTAACCCTCATCCAGCTCTTGATGGGTGGTCCCCCCCCCCACCGTTTTTGGTTGGGGACCTCCTAATGTGCAGTTATATGTCTATCTTCTCGTATTTTATTGCGATAGCAAATATATGGACAGTCTGGGTTGACTTTTCTGCCATTCGCGTATATCTATGCGGGGAAGAATGCGCTAGCCTCCTCTTTCTGCGGAGCAAACATCGCATTTCCAGCTGAGGTCGTCTGCACGCGCTCTTATGTCGTGTGCGAACAGGGGTGGAGGGGCTTACGGTGCTATCGCGGCAACGACCAGCGCGTGGCTGTTGCCCCCACAGCAGGCGGGAGCTTCTATGGGCTGCTCTCAACACGAAAAAACGGTTCCAAAAGTGTACCTGGAGCGGCCGTTCACATATAGATGTGCTCTACGCATAACAAACTGCCACCAGCGGCGACACACGACGTACAGCCCTTAGTACCAGCATGCGCTGCCCGCAAGAGGCGCTTCTCATCAACGCCGTCACTACGCACGAGCCTTGTCGTGGTCATCTACTGCGGCCGCACCGCAGGAAACTAGGTCATTTAGCCAGCGCATGTTTATTACAATCAATACTGCTCCTGAAAATGCCAGCCTTCCTACGTAAAACATTCGAATATGTTGCTATATCGCATTCATTGCTCCGCCCTTTTGGCGAAAATGGGACTTTGTTTTAGTTCAAGTTCTCTATCTTCAAGCACTCCTTTCTCTTCATTTTTTTGTTTGATACGCAACAAGGCGAATGTTGTACACTCACGGGCGTAATCATTCAGGATATTGGATACACGAAGCGCCAGAAGTGGTTCATTTGGAAAGTCGTGAGGAATGTTTGTGGACACTAGAGGATCAGTGACGTTCAGGGAGACCCGGTATCAGCCCAAAATGCAATATTTCAAACCTTAAGAGCGTTGGAGGGAGATTTTCTTGCTTCATTTGCATCTACACAAACGGAAAGCATTCTCTACTAAGGATGTTAATACGAGGTTTACTATGTAATGTCAGAAATACCAGTGCCACATTTTACTCCCTGAAAAGCGTCGAAAGGGTGTTTTGTGCACGTTTTTTTTTTCATTACAACTTTTCAACGCCCATTTTCATCAGGCAAAATCTACTATACACATTTAAAAAGGACCTGCGTATAGCTCAGGCTGTTTGGTTGGCCTTCGCTCCTCTTACGTATAAACGCGTAAAATGCTTGGAGAGGGAGAAAAAGCTACAGCAAAGTAGCTCGGCCAGGTTCCTGCCCACACCTGAGCGTAAAGTGAGCAGGTGAAACAGTTAATCAGGGGTGTAACTAAAAGGGGGGGGGGGGGTCGGAATTTTTTCCTCGCCGATTTTTTTTTCCAATTTTTATCGCGTATATATACAGGCACACATGCGAACTCACGCTTGAGGATACATAAAGTATGGTTGAACCCCCCAACCACCCGAAAAAGTTCCTTGCTACGCTACTGCAGTTAATAAACGTAACGAATACAGGCAGACAATGCACTTGAAAAGTCAGCGATGTACGTTTCTTCGCTCGTACGGTCGCGTATTGGAATGCGCTGCGAAATAATGTGGTCAGCTCCGATGACTTTTTTAGCAGTATACAACGCGGTGTTTAAAAGGTGTAGCTGTTTTCGTTGTTACCGTATCTACTTGCTCCTACCACACGTTTTAATGGCCCTATTGTTCAATGATTGTCGTACTGATTTCATCGTTCGTTTGGTTTCTTGTGTTTGTCCATTTGCGTTGCTTGTCTATTTAATTTTGCATTGAACGTGAAGCCCATCCTGCTTGAGCCAAATATTGGCTTTCAGTATTTCAAACAAATAAAAATAAAAAATATAAAATTTCACATTCACGCAAGTTTAATACATATGGGCATCAACAATGAATTTATTCAAATAATTCAAGAGCATGAAAGATGAGTTTTACAGAATCTTCCTTTTCATTCACTTGTCGACATAATCAGTGCTGCAAGTAGTGAATCATAGGATTAATATAATGGCTGTGGCACCGTAGTTTTATCTGCCACAGATACCAGCGCAGCCTGCCGCGGTTTATACGGTTACGTTACTCGTCTGCTGGCCCGAACGTCGCGTGTTCGATTCCGATCGCGGCTGTCACATTTCGATGGAGGAGAAAGGCTAAAGGTCCGTGTACTGAGTGATTTCGGTGTGCGTTACGAACAACAGGTAGTCTAGTTTCACCCCTCCCCCCTTCCCTCAAACAAATGCTCTCCAACACGCCGCAACTCATGTTCATTTCGGGGTTCCAGCACATAAAAACCCAAAAATTAGCACACTGTGGACGTTTATTAGGCACTTGTTTATCATTCGTTTGCGAACATCATTAAATGAGGGTTTTCCTCATCATCTCTTTTGCGAACACACCTTGGGATTTTTCCGTACCTTGAACGTATGTGATTGCTTGGCCATGTTTTCGAGTCACAATAAAGGCGTGTGAACTGTTATACTTAACATGGCCATACTTCAATATCTCTACATGGGACACGTAGTAACCTCGCAGCCGAGCCATGGGAGTGAAAGGGGGGGATAAACAACAAGAGGGAAGGCAGGGAGGTTAACCAGGCACATGCCCGGTTTGCTACCCTACACTGGGGGAATAGGAAGAGGGCATAAAGATGAGAGAGAGAGAGGAAAGAGAAGAGAAAGAGAGAGAGAAAGAGAAAAAAAAGAGGATTGTCAGTCAATCGGCTGGCGCGTATGCAGCGGTGGCACCACACAAAAGTTAAAGGTGTTCACATAGGCCTGTAGTCCTCAAAAAGCACAAGACAGCTTTGACTGCTTTTTGAGCCGACGAAAGGCGATGACGGTGTTCCAGTAGCATCTGCACAGAGAGTGTCCGATCGTCCAATTGTCGCTATGCGTCCGAAAGCTTCTGTCTTTCAGAGGCGAATCGAGGGCATTGGCATATCAGGTGGTCGATGTCTTCTTTGGTGCAGCAGACGTCGCATTCCGCATTGTCGGTCAAACCGATGATGGTTCTATATGCTTTTGTGAAGGCAACCCCCAACCAAAGGCGACAAAGAAGTGAAGCTTCACGTCGACGAAGTCCGGATGGAGGTCGAAGTTCCAGTCGAGGGTTTATTTGGTATAGTCTCGTATGTCTTATGCTTGGGGTGTTCCACTCCTGCAGACTCAGACTACGTGCCAGGTGACGAAGTTGCTTTGCAGCGTCAGTCCTTGACAAAGGAGTGAAAGAACTTGAATAATAGGGATGAGGTGGATCACATTCGTCAAGCATTATCTAGTCATGAATGGTAGTCTGCCACTAACCCTCAAGAGGAAAGCATATAACAGCTGCATCTTGCCAGTACTTACTGATGGAGCAGAAACCTGGAGCCTTACAAAGAGGGTTCAGCTTAAATTGAAGATGACGCAGTGAGCTTTGGAAACGAAAATGACAGGCGTAACCTTAAGAGACAGGAAGATATCAGAGTGGGTCAGGGAACAAACTGGGGTTAATAATATCACAGTTGAAATCAAGAAGAGGGAATGGACATAGGCTGGGCATGTAGCGCGTAGACAAGATTACCGGTGGGCGTTTAGCGTAACTGATTGGATTCCCAGCGCACGAGGGGGAAATAGAAAGTTGGGTGGGCTGATGATATCGAAAAAGTTTGCAGGTGTAACGTGGCAGCACATATCACAAGACCGGGTTGATTTTCGAATCATGAGAGGGTCCTTTGCCCTGCAGAGGGCGTAGTCAGTATGATTATAGTGATGATGATGAACTGATTGATTGATTTGTGGGGATTAACGTCCCAAAACCACGATATGATTATGAGAGACGCCGTAGTGGAGGGCTCCGGAAATTTTGACCACCTGGGGTTCTTTAACGTGCACCCAAATCTGAGCACACGGGCCTACAACATTTCCGCCTCCATCGGAAATGCAGCCGCCGCAGCCGGGATTCGAACCCGCGCTTTGCGGGTCAGCAGCCGAGTACCTTATAGCCACTAGACCACCGCGGCGGGGCAGATGATGAACTGTCATACGTGACAAGGATTGGGGTGCTGGGTATTAGTATTGCTATTATTATTATTATTATTATTATTATTATTATTATTATTATTATTATTATTATTATTACCACGTGCACCACAGTGTTGTCTGCCAGTAATGTTTCTCAGAAGAAAGTTTCGTGGGGCTAGTTGGTCACACATTGTAAAAGACAAAACCAGCGCAAAATAGGCGACATGATCGAAGAAAGAAAGGACGAGCGCTCACTAACAAGTGGCTGTTTTACTGCTTCAATGCAATATAAAGGAAAGAAGTGCGGGGTAACAAGTAACGTCCGAAGTCAAGCTATTCGTCCCGATACAGTTGGGAAAACTGTTAATCGATGTGATTACAATTTTAAGAGTGCACCTGTAAACACATGAAAGATAGGTAATTCCTTTTGCTCAGCCTTGCGGGTGTTTCACTGGCACATGTGTCGCCTTTTTAGCGAGCGCCCCTCCTGTATTTTTTTTCGCTCCTCTCGTCTACTTTGCGATGTTTTTACCTTTTCGGTAATCTCTACTTGCAGGAAAACTGAATAGCCGTTCCGAGATTGACCGTGTGATGCGTATTTGTTGGCGGGTCAGTAGTAGGCTATAGAAAAGTGGCCGCGTGTCTGCGTGCTTCACTGCAAAGATCGTCAAAAAAAGATAGTCTTCTGCCGGCCTTTTTTCGTGCGTGGCGTCGCATTTTCAGCGCAACCTAAGAAACACTAGGGTCTTTAGAATCACCTATGTAAGTATTTTTTAGTAAAGGAACTTACCACCTAACACTTACGTACTGATGTTGCTCCTCAGCTGTGCGTAATGTTTGCTTTTTGATTGACAATGTTCACAAGTATGAACGCAGCCGCCAGTTCAAGGTGGATGGGCGTTCAAGAAGTGCTCAAACTTCGGCTCGTGACCGAATCGTGCGACAGATAGACAGTTAGAAAGCGAGAAATGTTCACAATGCGTTAGCTAATACGGGACGGCTTTACGCTCTCCCATAGTAGAGTACGTAGTGCTCTTAATCGTTAACCACTTTTTCTAACCCCCCCCCCCCCCCCCCCAATGCGTTAGCGGTGAACTGTAGGCCCCCGGGACGGCTTTATGCTCTCCCATGGTAGAGTACATAGTACTCTAAAGTGTTGACCACTTTTTGTAAGCGCACAAAATTTCTGCGTTCAAGCATCCCAAGAAAGGCTATCGTCTTTGAAAGAGAAGGGAGGCTTTCCTTGCGGGAAGCAGTTCGACCGCGAACGCCACACTACTTCGAGCGGGACTCGCCAAATGAATTGCATATAGCCGTCGTCACAGGGGGCCTCATTTTTTTCTCCCTTTTATGTGTTTCTCGCTTCCAACACGGCTCGCGAGGTGGGTTAGGCGCGCGCCTAGGGGCGGCCTTAATCCAAAATTGATTGAAGATTCCGTTGGAAAGAGTCAATACGCCCGGCTCGGCACCATCGCCGCGCTTAAGAACGCGGCGAGCGAGGGTTCCTGGATCGACCTCTGACGAAATAACGTGAAGCACTGTAAAACAACACTCGATCCCAATACTGACCTTATACTGCATACACAAACATAACGCTAAAGTTGAGACTTCCTTCTTGTAGTGTATGTGTACGGGTAAAAAAAAAGGAAAACGTCTCTACGCTCCTCCACGAATGCCGCCTGCTTTTTCGGGGTTCTTTTTAGTTTGTTCTATGTACGTTTGTGAAGGGGAACAACTTGTCGCTACATTGGAACTTGCTCCTGAGCTGCACTAAATATAAGAAAGAACTCGTGAAGGGCGGGTAACGGGCTGCTAGGGTGTGAAGGAGGGCGAGAAAAAGAGAGAGGAGGAGATGAAGGAGGGACGAAATAGAGAGGTTGTGCTGCGAGCCTGCCGTGCCGTTTCACTTTGCTGCGCCGTAGAGCGAATTGACTGCGTATATTGAGTGAGTGCCGCCCTGTCAATACGCGTGGCCTGGCGAAATCCGCATTCCGGGCAAGGCTGTCGCTAACGGAGCTGCGGTAGATCTGCTTCATCGGTGTTTCGGACAGAAAAGCTTTATTTATCAAACAGAAAAAGAGGGCTCAGGAGTGGCCGTCGTCAGCATGAATGGCACCGAAAATGATTATCGTCGTCAAGGTCGTCCTCGTCGAAGCGAAAAAGATAATGATCTAACTAGTGGTCTATATTGCATAAGAAGTGGTGTATATTGCAAATCATCGTCACCACCTTGATTCTTCCTATAATCATATGATTGTTAGTCCGGAAGGACTCGGACGGCGAAATCAATCCTTCGAGGTGGCCACAACCTCAATCATCATCATTTTAAGAGTCGGACGTTGATATACAGGATGCCTTTCAAATACTTAAATGTTCCTGTCAGTCTATATAGGGAGGGAAAAAAAAAACTAACTTCATTAAGGCGAGAGCTTTCGGGGTCTCATCAAAACCTAAAATTGGCCGTAGGAGTTGGCACGCTGAGGCATCCGCGTCAACGCGAGCGATGCCAAAAATCTCCGTGTGACGAGTATGACATAGTGACAGGACGTCATCGGGACGTCACTCAACGTAACGGCAAGCGATGACGTCACCAAATGAAATTATGGCTCGGTAAAAAGTGGGTCCGTCACGGAGGCAATGCGACAAACTATTTGTTGGGCACAACGCTAGTAATGCATCCGATCTTAGGGCATCCGTTCTTTTTTTTTTTTTGCTTTCCAGATCCTCCATAAAGGACCATCTTATCAACCTCTCGAGACGTGTTTGATTTTAACTTTTCTGGGTCTGAGTAACAAGCCGCCTAAACAACAAAAACAACTGCTGGCTGGCGCAGTGATTTCGTAAAACGACTGCACATCACGCGGCAACAGACTCCTGCGCTCAATGCGAACACGTATATATATATATATATATATATATATATATATATATATATATATATATATATATATATATATATACCTGCAACTGTTCGACTTGACTGCTGATTCGAAGTGCAAACATAGTTTATTTTTGCCCCTACCCCCCACGTTGTCCTTTAAGTTGCCGCTCCAGGTTTCTTGGCGTTTTCTTGCAATACGTATACGGCGACTTGCGTTGTCACACAGACCTGAGAAAGCTTGTTGGCTGGGCGAGGTTACACGCTCGACATAGTTTCGCTTCGCGAAGTGCCGCGCTACAGGGTACGCAGGTGTTGGCGTCTTTTGCGGAGCGTTTCGATCTGTCGCCGATTCGTTGCTCTGCTTACGGAGCGCCTTTCTCTAAGACCGCTCGCTAACAAGTTTGTCAACATGGGGACACGTCGGCAGTTTTTGGAGTCACCTGCGAACTCACTCCCACAACTTCGCCGCAAGGCGCGACACGTAGGCCAAAGGAAGACCTGTGGAGAAAAATATTGATGATGCCTGATTCCCTCGGAGGAAAAAAAAAAGTAAAGAGACAGAGAATTGGTGCTGCATTAGTGGTAAGAAAACTGACGAAGGAGTGGAGCTGGTCGCCCGGCCTTCCTTCTTTTTCGTTTCCTCGCAGTTATTTTCCTTTCCCATGGCTGGCTCACAGGTATTGAAGTGATGCGTAGCCCGAGTAGGTATCGGGTGACGTTAGTTTTACGAGTATATCGGTATCGATTGGTTATTCATAGGTGTGAATTGGTCCAATAAACTTCAAATGGGCCAAGTAACGCTCATCTGTGTTCGCCGACGTGGTAATCGGAATTGATTGGTTATCGACCAGTAGTGATGGGTTACCGATTGGCAATGGATTGTATATCAATCGGTATTACACCTATGTTCGTGCAAACTCAAACAAGCACATAGTTCATGTCGTGACATTTTCTACGAAATATTAGCTATTAATTCTGTATCTGTCAGTATATGTCAGATTGCTTAATGACATCAATCAGTGTCAAACCTGTATTTAAGCCCAAGCGAGTATTATCGTGTGTTTTCCACCATTCTTGTGAATTGTTTAGTTTTGATGGGTTATTGATCAGTACTGGCTGTTTGCTATCGATCGGTATTGATGGGCTCATCTAAGCTTAATTAGGCTTGGCTGATAGTTTGACTTGTCTTAGCTTCAGTAGGTTATTGGAAACAGAGCAGAGTTCTCGGGTGACGCTGCGAGAACTAAGGAATAGCTTAAACTACTCCACTGTAAAAATATTGTTACGTAAAATGAGATGGGACATGACTATTTGCCAGTATTTACACTGATGAAATCGGAGTGCAGCACACAGAGCGAGCAAACCAGTCCTCTTTGTCGTCTTCTGTCCACAGAATGATTCACCCTTCATGCGATAGATATACGTAGCATTACCCCCCGGTTGTAAAAGCACCGGTTTGGTGCACTTTATACGTGTTGTTCAGAAAGAGGGTGGTATGGTTTCAACCTACTGACGTGGACTAGGTCACTGGGTGTGTTTGCAGACAGGCTAGTGCCGGAGACTGGAATGACCTCGTAGGTAACGTCCGTTACCCGTCGTATGATACGGTAAGGTCCCTTGTACGGAGATAGCAACGTCTCTGACAATCCAACACGACGAACTGGGCACCAGAGAAGAACTAGAGAACCAGGTGAGAAGTCAACATCGACATGCTTGCTGTCGTAGAGAGCCTTCTGGGTTGCTTGTGAAGCCAACAGCCTAGAGCGGGAAATATGACGTGCGTGGTCGGCACGAGCGATAACATCACGTGCGTATTCGCTCGGCGGAGGTGTAGTAGTCGGTAGTAGGGTGTCCATTGGTAAGGTCGGATTACGGCCATAGAGCATATAAAAGGTGGATAACCTGCTGTATCATGACGAGATGAATTATAGGCGAACGTCACGTGAGGTAGCATTAAAACCCAGTCATAGTGGTCAGATGAAACACACATCGAGAGCATGTCCGTGAGGGTGCGATTTAGGCTTTCGGTAAGGCCATTTGTTTGAGGATGGTAGGAAGTGGTCAGTTTGTGTTGCGTTGAGGAAGAGCGCAATCTTGGCACACTTGGCATCCTGCACACTTGGCATAAAGCGGAGCGGGTTGCAACTGATGCACAGCTTGACAGTGTAACCAACCACGATGGTGTAGTGGCTAAGGCACTCCACTGCTCAGCCGCAGGTTGCAGGACTGCATCTCTGTCGCAGCGGTTGCATTTTGGATGGTGGCGAAAGTGCTGTAAGCTCGTGTGCTCAGATTTGTGTACTTGTTAAAGAACACCTGGTGGACGAAATTTCCGGAGTCCTTCACTATATACGGTGTCTCTCAGAATTAAATGTTAGTTTGGGGACGTTAAACCCCAATACTTATTAACAATACAGTGTTAGTAAGGCTGGTGGATACTGATGCATCGAGAGAGAGATGGAAGAAAGTGAAGATGGTGGTAATCTCAGCAGACGAAAGATGGAAAATATTCTAAATAAGCACGAAGGATGAAAAAGAAACTAGCCGTTTATTTCTTTCGAGAATTCCTTCGATTTAAGGCGCCTTTCGCCGAGCACTCCACTGGATATGCTAGACGATATTGCGAAAGACGCATGGGTGTTGCCAGTTTGGGCTGTTAATATGCTGTTTACCTATTTTTGTACACCGCAACTTCGGTCAAAAGCCTTATCGCAACTTCGCATTATATGGCGGTGCCAATCATGGAGGAAGTGCGGGGCCGGGCTGCAGCCGTCTTTATTTCTCTTCGGTTTTATTTTTCTTTCCTCTTATCTTTGTTCCTTTTGGTGTTGCCCAGTTCTTTCTGTATTTCCTATTCCTATCTATTCATTGCTTCTATCTTTATGAATTTCTGTCTATTTCTAGTTTTTCTGTTTGCTTTCCCTCTCTCTTTGTATTTCGCATACGCCTCTTTTTTTGTCGATTTTAATACGTTTTTTTGCCTTCATTACACCAATCTACGACAGCACCACGCAACAGGCCGCCCCCCCCCCCCCCCGAAGTGCACTGCGCTTCAAACTCACAAGGTCCCTTGTGCATTCACCTAAGAAGATTCGAAAACGAAAGCAATCTTCTTTGCTTCTCGGTCTAATGTACAGTGCCGTCCAATGTACAGGCAACACTCCAACCAGCCCCTTTCGTATTGATGGCCCACTAACTGGAAATCAGAACTCCCGAGCACATGTGGTCTGATAGACATGCAAGCGATTATGCCTTTGTAGGAGAGCGAAACCCGGGCATGGCCTGCAGGCATGTGTTCCCATTAACAGTGGACCCCTCTGTATAAGAGAGCAGGAAACACCAGCAGTGCCTCCACGCTCGCGCTGTTTTCGTTTTCTTCTATTGAGCTCGCGCACTCGCGGTTTTATTTTTCGCCGCCCAAAGCAGAGCGCTATACCGCAGCATCCTATGGCGCTACGTCACGTAACGCCTCGACAGTATTCATGACGTCATGATTGACGTCATCACGTGATGATGATTTCCCGTTTGATGAGGCATCTACGACGAATAATGCACCAGCGCAACTCCTTTCGTGGCATGCGTCCACCGTATACATAGCACTGTTGGTTTAGTAGCACTGCCGTGCCTACTTCCTTTCTCTCCGTTGGATAGAAGAATAAAGACGATGAAGTTGAGGGCGCGTGCAGTGTCCCGTTCTCGCTGATCGTCATGTTGTCATGTCTGACTGTAGAAAAACATGTTGCCTTGTGGCGTGACTGAGCGTTTCACATTGCTACGTACCATACAAAAGAACATCACCCAAGCTCTTCATACAGGTGGTTAACCAGCGAAGCTAAAATGTGAGGCCACAGACAGTCCCAGACGTCGCAGCCGAATGCAGAGTGCTGCTCGAGAAACTCCCGCCGAAAGCGGCATCCGCCCCGGCGAACGCGTTTCCGTCACCTTGACGTTGCTGTGCCCGCAATGCCGCTTCCTAGGCTTGCCATTGTCGCTTGCAATCGGCTCGGAAGGCTGCCGGATACTCGCTGCGCAGTTGCTGCTCACGCTTCGCCACACAGGTCTGTTCTTGGGCCGGGACTGCTGCATCGACCCGGCGAACATGAATTCCCTCGTATATCAGCTGTCGGCGCTGTTATAAAAAGTTGTATGCTGTTCGCGCGTTTCTACGATCAGTCACTCTCCGCGTGTGGAAGCTGTAAGTTCAAAGCGGTGAGCTTGGGCGTGGCGGCGCGGCTGCGAAGGGATGAAGGACGACCCTGATGGTCCTCCAATTTGGCGCACGTGCTCGGATGCGGCGTATAGAATGACGCGACTGACGGAGCAGCCAATAGGGACCGTTATCGTTTCTAGTGGCGAACGCTTTTGGGAGAGAACCTCATCTTTATCTAAACTTGTAACGCGTCAGGTGTTACCGGCAGTATCTCCCCAACAGTATAATTGACGACACTCACAAAAGTACATGCAAACTGCAGTTGAGTGAGGATATTCTAGATGGCGCTGTAGTGCTACTATCTTATTAGCTGCTGCGTGGGCTGTGCCTGGGTGCGTAAGGAACGAATGCCTATCTGTCTCCTGGATCGTCGCCGTACGTGTCGGATCATTGGTGGGACATGGACGGAGCGGCGGGCGCAAAGAGCCGCGGCGGCTCGTGCTCGTCGCCATGCAGACAAACAGACATACCGACAGGCAAGCAGACAGACAGTCAACCGGACCGACAAACAGACAGGCAGACGCACGCATAGACGGACGGACGTATGGACGCACACACGCACGGAAGAACGAACGGAAGCATGCACTGATGAACGGATGCACGGATAGATGGACGGGAGGACGATTTGCCCCACTGATCATTTCACTACGTGAATATGCGTTGATTCTTCTCGCTTCACCTAGTCACATACAGTTTTCGCTCTATAATGACAATGCTGTAGTGTGTCCGCACCATTATCCACACGTAGAATAGCCTATACAGACTTGCCGCATCTAGTCGAAGGTTGTCAGTTGAATCTCCAGGGGCCTTTCATAGATTCTTGGCTCCAAATAACCATTCTTGTAGCAGCTTTGTCTAGCCAAAGCTTCCTACAAAAACTATGCCCGGAAAATCGCTCTATTTTGCATCGGAATCCTACTACCAGTGCGCCATCTCGGATGTCATGCCTCTAGCAGCGTGTTGTGACCAGAAGCTGTGACAGAGCTTGCATACCGCCAGCCGCCATAGCACCACTCAGCCTTGTGACATAATGTTGACAGCTAATCAGAGGCAATTGCGTAATATTTGCGCCTTTTCAAGAGGTGACAGTCAGCGGCGTTTGTTTCCGTACCATAGGGGAGAGTAAAATAAAAGGTTGCTAGGGCCGCTGAAGTTCCAGGAATAGTTCTATTCAGAGGCGTTGCGTTTACAACAATTGTTTAACAATTTAGAGTACTTTGTACACTACTACGGGAGAGCATTAAGCCGTCCCACATAATGAGGCGTGTTTAAAAGAAATTTTGAACGCTTTAGAGCACAATGCACACTCTGTGTTTCGAAAAAGTTTATTTGGACGTAGTGCGTAAGAGACAATTGGACATGGTTTCTGTACAACAAGGACAGTAATGAACGCACACAATACGAGTAGCCACTGTGTACAGGGACATTATCACAAAAATGTCCAAGTCCTCGGGATGTCCGAAACAGGTGGTACTACGGACATACAAACTTATCATATTTTATGCAAGTGACATTCTATTTAATTTCCAGGCTGATATATACACACTATATACATGATTTCATGAGTGTGAAAGTATATATGTACATCAGATGTTATGATGAAGGCTTTTTACATAATTACAATCTGATGAGATGGAATTTTGCTATACAACACCACCTACGGATACGGACATACACTTAGAGGAAAAAGTAAATACATACATATGTATACATGCGACAACTGCTATCTGGTGACTTGGCTACAAGAACCAAGTTAGATGAAAGACAAGCCGCACAGGTTCATTGGCCACTGACAGAAAACGACATTACCACTGTCTTAGGCATTCCTCCTCCCCAAGGAAAAGCGATTCCTCCGACAAGAAAGACAAAAATTCACTGCATAATCATTTTAAAATTGGAATGATAGCGTGGTGACGTATGACCACTTGCAACAGCCTCACACCTGTCATCCCACAAAGAAAAATCCCCCGTAGCAATCTGAAGGCGAGTGAATTGACTACGTAAGCAACTACCGGATGTGACAAAACGATTCACTCCTAGTCCACAGAAACCAGTGTTTACGGCTCTTCAAAATACCCTTGAACTTACGCATTGCTGTTGCACGTACTGGTTAGATTCCTCTAGCGTGCAATTAGGGCAAGTGTAAGATGGCGCCACGCCCCAACTTTGCAGTCTGTCTCGTGTTGGAAGCACTCCCCATTCCAGATGCTACATGTGCCCACGAAGACGGCCATGTGTGTTTAGAAAAAGTGCTTAACAATTTAGAGTACTTGGTACTCTACTAAATAAGCGTAAAGCCGTCCCATGGGCCTCACACTTTAAAATGGAAAAAAAAGTCAGGAAAATTCCCGTTTTTTTCTGTTTAGAAAAAGCTTATATACACTATGTACAGAAAACAATGGTATCGTAACATTCCAGGAATAGGGCACATACACTTCGGCAGATTTCTGTACCACGACAAACACTATGTTGCAATGAAGACATCATTGATCTAATAAACATGACACTGTTGGCATACATGTAACCAGAATTCAATGCAATATCATGACACAATGTTATAACGATGTAATAGATGCAATGAAACAACTGGTTGCAAACAAAATCATAAATAACTACTCAACGGGCGCTGCTTAGCACCACGTCGGTCGAGAAATTAGTTTTACCCTTTTGTGTTCAACATTGACGAAAGGGCACGACCAATGCCGCAAACACTCGTGCTCCCCGAAGTATAAAAGCTCCTAAGAGAGGAACACGAGGATTTCTCGTCTCATTCGGCCCAATATCGGCCACAAAGCACGCCGGCGGCCGTTCGCAAACCTCGCATCGGTTTCGCCAAAGGCTGAACAGCCCCGCACCTATTAAAAGAGACGAGAAGCGCCCTCAAGGAAATCGGCCGTTGGACACGAATAATCGCACACCTTGTCCCCGAAAGCCGGCATAGACCGCACGCCAAAAAAGGCGGTAGACCACACATTCAATTGTCGCATTTCGATTGGTCTCAGCCATGACGCAATTGGAGCAAGTGGAAGTGCGAACCACCTGTCATCGCTGCAACCGATCTCGAGTGGGGAGCAAGCCCCAGTCTACAAACCAGACAAAGTCTCGGAGATGTCCTGGCCACACTGCTGCAGTTATTTGTTTTTAAGGGCGGTTCATTATACATTGACGATGCTAAGGCACCAAGGGCCGTAGCAGAGCGGTCATTGTGTCTAGCACTTAAGGTTCGGCTACCTCTATCTCTGGGCACGTACAGCCTCCAACCGTTGGTGAAATGCCAGAAGGGCTCGATACAAAGATGCTAATTCAGTTAATTTGATACCTTGGTTAACTCCACTAACCGACAGGAAGACGCGTAGCAATGACCCCAGATGGCAGCGAGCCAATGTCTGAGCGGGCGTACCATCATTGCTTAGTATTCACAGTAAAGTGCGCAGGCACAAGGTAGAAGCCGTGACGGAAACGTCGGGGTGTGCAAAACCACCTCGATCTCGTGGTTGAGCTAAGGCCAGACAAGAAAATAATTCTGTGCCACCCGACCAAAAAAAATGAACTGGTGCAGTTTTGCACACTCTTCGAGACGTGGAGCGGCGGTTTTACAGAATGGCAAAGGTGCCAAAATTTTCTGAGGTAAACCATTTGAGATAAGTATCGGCGTTCCATGACGGGGAAGTCGAAGTGTCTGGCTTATTTCACGTCACTTTGAAGAGTTCGTACAACGGATGACCAGATGCTGTCTTGTACACCAAATGCAGCGAAAGTAACGCCTAGTATCGCAATGTTAGGAGGCCACTGTAAAGGCGATGTGAGGCTAATACGACCATTGGCGTTACCAATAAATAAATACTAGCTTTCAGAAAAGTTTAACCTTGCACCGGAGATAATGCCGAAATGATGGAAAGTATCAAGAGCATATTGCAGCGACTGTTCATTGTGTATATAGAGAGTAGTATTATCTGCATATGCAGTGACCTTTACTTGAGTGTTACCAGGTAGGGGTAAGCCTCGAGTCTGCGGGTCACATTCAACTGCCCGGGCTCTGATGCAAGGATGAATAAAACTGGGGAAAGGGGACACTCTTGACGAACCCCACACGTGACTTGAAAGGGGTGACTCTCTCTGGAATCCGTGTAAGGGGTACATTCTGAATTGGTGTACATAGCGTGAATTAGGTCAATGAACTTATACAGGAATCTGAAAGCATGTAACAAATTAGGTAAGTAGGCATGTTCTATGAAATCAAAGGCATTCTCCTGATCTAAGGAAATCAACAGTCCTTGCGCACATCGGCTAGTGGTGTACTGAATGATGTCTCGCGTTAACCATGTATGGGTGTGTATTTCTCGGCCCGGAACGGATCATACTTGGTGGGGAGCGATTATTAGTTCAAGAGACTGTTTGATTCGGCACACCAGAATGTTGGCTGAGAGCTTATAAGGTACATTAAGCAGAATAATAGAGTGCCAATCTTCTGGTCACGTGGACATTTAGTCTTTTTTAGGTACTAGTGCTATACGGGCTCTGTGCAAAGAGGTTGGACGGATAATATCTCAGAAACACTTGCAAATGACGCGTGACATAAATGGACCAATGATAGGCCAGAACTGTACGTAAAACTCTGCAGGTAGTCTGTCAGGTCACCCCACGGTGGTGGTCTAGTGGCTACTCGGCTGCTAACCCGCAGGTCGCGGGATCGAATCCCGGCAGCGGCGGCTGCATTTCCGATGGAGGCGGAAAAGCTGTAGACCCGTGTGCTCAGATTTGGGTGCACGTTAAAGAATCCCAGGTGGTCGAAATTTCCGGAGCCCTCCACTACGGCGTTTCTCATATTCATATGGTGGTTTTGGGACGTTAAACCCCGCATATCAATCAATCAATCAGTCCGTCAGGTCCAGAGGCCGAACCCTTCTTTATTGCGTCCAACACACCCATTATTTTGTTGTCAAATGGTGGTGATAGCAGAACGTCACATGACATGTTCGAATCGTAAGGTAAGTCTTTCAACAGGGGGTGCGAAGAAAGGAACCCTGGGTGATTGGCACCAGCACCAGACTGATCTATTGTCTGAATGTGCTGAGTGAACGCCTGAAAGTCACGTGTACCCGTAGTATCTGGTGCGCTAGGGTTTGGCGAGTGGGCGGGCGAGCCTGGTGGACGAAGCAGAGCTTTGCGTGCATACCTTAGCACCTCAGGGTGCGCATACGGTGCACGTCTACAGCGCGAAGCTGCAGCTGAAAGCGAATAAGCGAGCGTAGTTCGTTGGTATCGTTCAACTTGCCATGCCCGCATAAAGGAGGAAGGGCTGGAATCACAGTGGACAATGGGTATTTTTGGGGTTACCAATGAAGCATCTTTAGAAACGGGTGCGAAGTCTCCTGCCCGACGCACTGCAATGGTGACGCCACTGTTCTTTTAGGCGATCCCAATCAGCCATATCAGTGCCAATGAGCGATGCGTGTAACGCTCTGGAGAATTTTTCCGTAGACTGAGAGTCCTGGAGGACGCGGTAATCGATACGCCATGGTCTGTGAGTAGTCGGCGTCCACGCTGGCAGGCGGAGAGAGAGCATAACCGGGTGGTGGTCGCTAATGTACATTGGTGTCGGAGGTAATGACATTACCCCAGTGTCATGAACGTAGGCAGTGAGACCGGGGGATGCGTACACGCGATCAATTCTGCTGCTCTACGCCAAGTGTAGGCATAATTGCTACCATATGTACACTTTCGTGTATGTCAGTCAATGACAATTGCTGCAATAGACGCTCAAGGTCTCTGGAATTCCAGTTAGGCCGGCAGCGACCCGGCCCTCGAACGTCTGCATGCGAGTCAAGACGCAAATAAAGTGCCCTAAAAGTACCACATGTCGTGAATTTGGAATGAATGCATCAAGAGAGCGAAAAAAAGTGCTAGAATTCACAGATGCCTCTGGGGCGTACACACGGACAAATCTTATACGCAAGGAAAAGAAGGTGCAGTCAAACGGCAGCACGCGTCCGAAGGCATCGAAAGAAACATGACGGTCACGCAAAAGACTTCGGTTAAATATAATAACTCCGATGCCAGTTGAACGCGTGCAGGCGTAAGAAAAGAAACAATCCACACAAAACGCGCGTTTGAAATTGAGTACATAAGAGAGTTTAAAAAAATAGTTTCTTGCACGAACAGTAAGTCACATGACACTGAACTCGCGAAATCCAATACTTCAGCCTGTTATTGTGGGTTGCGGAAGCTCTGAACGTTCAAAGTTAGAACTTTTAAAGTTATAACCATGGCGAGAAGTAAAATCCGATATGAAAATACTGAAAAGCAGAGGTACCTTTAGCAGCGAGCAGCTCAGTCATTTTTTTACGGCCAGGTGACCCACCGGAGGCACGGGGCTTCCGGGGCCGCGATGAAGTCCACAGGAGACTTCTGTCTTTGCAGGGGGCTTCCCAACCACTACTAGATACTCTGTGGCGTTTGGTGACATGGCTCTTGAGTGAGGATGAAACACAGGCGTATACAGTGTCCTGGGGGACAACGCTGGGACTGGTGTCTTGATCGATTTGTAGGGGCGTCTCACTCACGGTGCTCCTCGACTCCTCGATAATGGAGACCTCGCCGCTTTGGGATGGAGTCTCTTGGATGGCATGTTCGCTCCCGCTTGATTCTGCACCTATAGGATGAGCAGCAAGTGTAGAATCTCCTTCGGCTGAATTCCACGTGAGGTGCCTTGTATGGCGAAGAATCGGTCTGTTATGCGGCCATGATCACTGGACGCGGGGCACTGGCCGAATCCACAGAATCTGGAGGAACTGCCAGGTCCAGGCTGGCCGAGAACACAGGAGCCATTTGGTGCACCAGTGCGATTTCCGCCTCTTGGCTGTTGAACTGGGCTAGTGATGACGACCCTCGCTCTTGTTCTTGGACAGTGTTCCTGTCTGAAGTGGTGGGAAGTCCTTGGTTGCCACTTCAGAGTACGGCTGTCGGATGGTGCAGGCGACTATTGCATGTGGGTCGCCGCAGCGGCGGCATGGCAGCGAACATCACTTCCTGTCATGACCATAGACGCCACACCATCCACAAAAGGGGGCTGTGCAGTTAATACGGAAGGGCCCACGGTCACCACATCGGTGGCACATTCGTTCTAATCCTTTGTAGTCACAGGTAGCACGGTGGCCTGCGGATTTGAGGTTGTTTGGCACCAGTGACGAGGTCTTCATTTCCATATGGACGCATCGCGTTCCAGTGGTCACGGTCGGACGCGACCCCATAAGTCCTCCGCAGATGTGCAGCACCTTCCCGTAGGGGGACAGTGCTTGTGTGAGGACTTCGCTGGATACGTGGCATGGTAGGAAGAGGACGGGGACTTGGGTTACTTAGGGCCCCAGGGGTACGATGGCGACGCGCTCTCCTGGGATGATAAGGCGCGACGCGTTTACGATTAGGGCCAGTGCGGCCTCACTGTTGACGGTAACTTGGTAGTTCTGGGCCTCCAAAGTGCCGACCGCAGTACACTTCTTCGATTCCTACTATTGAAGACGTCACGTCAACGAGGTCTTCGGGACTAGTCCCCTCAGGGACGACAACGCCTAAGGCTGAAGCCTTCTTCGGTGCCTAGCCTTCTTTGCGGCTGGCCAGCTCAAGGACGCCATGAACCATGCGTTCGCCTTGCTTGTTGGTCACCAGTGAACGAACGTCAGTAATCGAAGCCTGTTTAGAAAAATTGTCACAGACGTCAACAACAATTCGCCAGAACATTTTCTTCTTAGACATACAATAACGATGATGACAAAACAGACTTCAATTACATGAACATGGATACGAGATGACGTGGATAGAACATGCACATTCAATGATTCACACAAACACAGCCTCACAAAATGTGTCAGAAAATGACAGGTACACATATGAATAATGCAAGGTAAACAAGTGGCACAAATAAAACACGAATATGTACGTTTCACATCTTTACATGTTGGAATGTCATTTTTGCCATCGCATCGACACATCAGCCGACCATAACCAGGCCGGCCGAAAGACAAGTTTCACTTGTCCGACATAGACCGACAAAAAAGGGCAAGACCAGTGCCGAAGGAATTCCTCTTCACCGAGGAAGAACAGCTGCTCCGACAATATTGTTACGTGGAAAATAACAGTTGTCGGTCCGCCGCCACAACGCAGCTCACTGACAACGTCCACTTCTTTACTCTCAGTCTGAGGCACCTTACTTGGGTATGCCCCACTATGCCCTCTTTCAGTCAGACGAAATCACGTACCACGACCCCCGGCGGCAAAAGCGCCGACCCGGCGAGTTTACGGGGCCACAGCAGGAGCAGTGTGGTAACGCTTGAGCCTTGATACGTGGACAATGTCCCTTGACAGCAGAGCGGAAGAGGTTGATGGATTATCAGGGACAATTTCATATGTAGTGTCGGTCACTCGTCTAAGCACGCGGTATGGGCCCGTGAAACGAGATAGAAGTTTTTCTGACAGGTCTGCACGTCGCGTAGGGGACCAAAGAAGAACGAGGGAGCCTGTTGGAAAGTGTTCGTCGCGATGCCGCTCGTCGTAACGATGCTTCTGCGAGTCTTGGGACGCCATTAATCTGCTGCGGGCAAGCTGACGAGCATGGTCAGCTCGGGTAATAGCGTCGCGTGCATATTCAGAAGTATACTGCGCAGCGGCTGGCAGGAAGGTATCCAACGGCAATGTTGGTTCGCGTCCAAACAGAAGGTAAAATGGCGAGTACCCGGCAGTGTCATGCCGGGAGGAATTGTATGCGAACGTCACGTAGGGTAGTGCAAGGTCCCAATCACGATGGTCGGCCGAGACGTATTTCGATAGCATGTCTGTCAAGGTGCGGTTTAAACGTTCTGTAAGCCCGTTTGTCTGGGGGTGGTACGAAGTCGTGAGCTTATGTTGGGTAGAGCAGGAATGCAAGATATCGTCAACCACTTTCGAAAGGAACGTACGGCCTCGGTCTGTCAGCAGTTGACGAGGGGCTCCATACACTAAAATGAGATCGCGTAGTAGAAAATCAGCGACGTCTGTAGCGCAGCTTGTTGGCATGGCTCGCGTAACTGCATAACGGGTCGCGTAATCCGTAGCCACCGCGACCCACTTGTTTCCGGAGGCGGATGTTGGGAAGGGACCGAGAAGGTCCAAACCAACACGGAAGAATGGCTCCGATGGGATGTCGATGGGCTGAAGATATTCGGAAGGTAGTCTCGACGGCTTTTTGCGACGCTGGCAAATTTCACAAGCGTTGACATAGCGACGTACAGAACGTGAAAGGCCAGGCCAGTAGAAGCGGCGGCGCACACGGTCATATGTGCGAGAGACACCAAGGTGACCCGCGGTTGGCGCGTCGTGGAGCTCGCGTAGGACTGTAGAACGCAGGTGTTTTGGTATGACCAGAAGTAGGTCGTGACCATGGGGCGATAAATTACGCCGATATAAGGTGTGGTCCTTTAAGGTAAACATGCGAACGGAAGCGTCTTGCAGTGAAGATTCGAGCTGTTGTATTAGGCGGCTGATATCCGGATCGCGACGCTGCTCGTCCCCGAGATGAAGCAGCTGGGAGATGGAAAGGACGCAGCCCACAGAATCAGTGCTCGTAGGATCGCAGTCGGCCACAGGGTAGCGTGACAGACAATCCACATCTTTGTGCAGTTTTCCTGATTTGTACACTACGGTGTAGGAATACTCCTGGAGGCGGAGTGCCCAGCGGGCGAGACGACCTGTGGGATCTTTGAGGGAGGCGAGCCAGCAGAGAGCGTGGTGGTCGGTAAGAACTATAAATGGTCGGCCGTATAAGTAAGGGCAAAATTTCGCGACTGCCCACACCAGCGCTAGGCATTCGCGCTCTGTGATGGAATAATTACGCTCCGAGGTGGACAGCAGCCTGCTGGCATAAGCTATCACGCGATGCTGCCCACGTTGTCGCTGAGCCAACACAGCGCCTATTCCGTAACCGCTGGCATCGGTGCGCACTTCCGTCGGTGCCGTAGGGTTGAAGTGAGCCAGCACAGGAGAAGAAGTGAGCCAAGTGGTCAGGTCGGAAAATGCTGCTGCTTGCGAGGGACCCCAGGTAAACGTCTCATCCGGTTTTAGTAAATCTGTTAGGGGCCGAGTGATGTCCGCGACGTTCTTGATGAACCGCCGAAAATAGGAGCAGAGCCCCACAAAGCTGCGGACATCTTTGGCGGTTTTCGGCACAGGAAAGTCCTTCACAGCTCGAACTTTTTCTGGGTCAGGCTGTACACCGTAAGCGTCAACAATATGTCCAAGTATTGTAATGCGACGGCGACCAAACCAGCACTTAGATGAATTCAGCTGAAGACCGGCGAGACGGAATACATCAAGAATTTTTGACAGTCTCTCAAGGTGCACTTCAAAAGTGGGAGCAAACACAATCACGTCATCCAGATAACAAAGACACGTAGACCACTTGAATCCATGTAGCAGGGAGTCCATCATTCGTTCAAAGGTGGCGGGGGCATTACATAAGCCGAAAGGCATGACTTTGAATTGGTAGAAGCCATCGGGTGTTACAAAAGCCGTCTTCTCTCGGTCCATGGGGTCCACGGCAATCTGCCAATAACCAGAACGAAGATCGATGGAAGAAAAGTAGGCGGCACCATGGAGGCAATCAAGGGCGTCATCAATGCGGGGCAGAGGGTATGCGTCTTTCTTGGTGATGTTGTTAAGGTGGTGATAGTCCACACAAAATCGCCACGATCCGTCCTTCTTTTTAACTAATACCACCGGGGATGCCCAGGGACTGGAGGATGGTTCAATAATGTCCTTCGCTAGCACCTTGTTCACCTCCTTTAATTATGCTCCGCTCAAAGTCGGTCACCAAAATCGAAAATATCCTGGTAGGCCCCGAGAAGATGTTGTAGGGCTTCAACTTGCGGAGGCGGAAGATCAGTGGCGATCATGTCTACAATTTGACGGCTGCCCGAATGTGTTGCGAGTGATGTGTGCTGCGGTGAAGCAAGTGTGTCTAAGGCAAGCACTTCAATTTGTGAATCGAGCAACGGACACAGGTGGGCCACAGAAATGCCTTGTGGAAGCACATGATTCATGTAGCCGAAATTGAGAAGAGGTAGACAAGTTTTGTTATCTGTGATGCTGAGCACCGTATAGGGCACTGCAACATTGTGCGCAAGGAGTACGTCGGTGAGAGGCGTAGCGTAATAGTCACCGTCGGGCACACCTGGTGAGCACAGAAAATCGACGTACGTCACAGTTTTCGAGGGCAGGCGAACGAAATCACTGCATTGTAATCGGCATGTAGGTTGGTACGGGGCGGCACTGATTTGTGGCAGTTCAAGGCGGAGCACACCAGCGGAGCAATCAATCAGAGCAGAATTGACGGCAAGAAAATCGAGGTCGTGGGGACATGTTGCAAGCACGGTAAAAAGGACGACCACTTGATGACCGGCTACGGTAAGTTGAGCTGTGCACATACCGACGACAGGCACTTTTGCACCATCTGCAACTTGGACGACACTGGTCAAGGGGGGCGTGAGGACCTTCTTCATGCGACGACGAAAACGCGAACTCATAATACAGACGTGAGCGCCCATATCTAACAAAGCTTCAACAGGTGTACCATCAACATATACTTCTAGGGTGTTCCGGTTCAAACGTAAGGGCAACAGAGGATTTTTGGGTAAGGTCGACAGGGCAGCTTCACCTCCAGAAGCTGCGCAGCCTAGTTTTCCGGGGACGCGCGGTGGTTGAACGATGGCGAGGGAGAGCGGCGACGCGTGTTTGAACGAGAAGGGCGGCTTTGAGGCGGTGGCGACGACGGGGCAGGGTGGCCGTAGTCCTCAGGGGCAGTAAATGCTGTAGACTGAGTGCGGGTCGGATAACGGTGTTTTGGTGGACAGAATGAGTTGCTGTAAGCGGGGTACGAGCCAGAAGACATAGATGGCCATTGACTGCGGCAGTAACGAGCGATGTGTCCTGCGCGACCACAGCGGAAGCAGATTGGCTTATCATCAGCTGTTCGCCATTCAGACTGGTTCCTGGTTCGAATAGAGTACGGACGGCGACGTCTCATGTCCACAGAAGCTATCGAGGGACCATCCAGTGTGGATGCAGTGGACAGGATACCAAGGTTAGCGAATTCCTGGCGGACAACAGCCTGGATCAAGGCGACAGCTGGCGTTGAGGCGTCGGGCAACGTCGGTAGTTTGTTGGCAGCCGGGTAAGCGGCCTCGAGTTCACGTCGGACGATGCGCGTCACGTCTTCGGTTGTAGACGGATGACAAGGAGTGGCTTCGCAAGACGACGTTGCCGCGGTGTTGGGTAGGCGCTGAAACTGCTGCAAAATGCGTCGACTCTTCGCCTGCTCGAGACGGCGGCACTTTTTGATCACGGCGTCCATGGTCGTTACGTTGGTGAATACAAGCAGACTGAACGCATCGTCGACGATTCCTTTTAACACGTGCGAAATCTTGTCGGCCTCAGTCATGTTGTGATTGGCCCTTTGACACAACGCTAAGACGTCTTAAATATAAGTCAAGTAGGGCTCAGTGGACGTCTGTGTACGGACAGCCAATTGCTTTCGGGCATCAAGTTGTTGACCAAACGGGTTGCCAAAAAGGTCGCGGAGCTGTTGTTTAAACATTTCCCAGCTTGTGATTTCGTGCTCGTGGGTCTCAAACCAGGTGCGAGGGGTCTTGTCAAGATAGAAAATGACATTCGCAAGCATAACGGTTGGGTCCCAGCCATATTGCTTGCTGATGCGCTCGTACATGCTAAGCCACTTGTCCACATTCACGTTGTCCTCTCCAGTAAAGGTACCGGGATCACGGGGTTGCGTTAGGGCGACGTACCGGGTTGCTGTCGTTGCTGAGGTAGGTGGCGAAGCCGTATCCTCACCCGGAGCCATGGTAGCAGACTTAAGGAGGCGTCCACTGCGTAGCTCCGTTGTCAGAAGAGCACCCAGCACTTCCACCAAAATGTTACGTGAAAAATAACAGTTGTCGGTCCGCAGCCACAATGCAGCTCACTGACAACGTCCACTTCTTTACCCTCAGTCTGAGGCACCTTACTTGGGTATGCCCCACTATGCCCTCTTTCAGTCAGACGAAATCACGTAACAATATAGACTGCAGCTCCGAGTACAATCACTCAAGGATCGGGAAGAGCGCGCGGTGGCGGCGGCTTGCTGCAACGGCCTCGGAGCCGAGGCGGTTGCAGCAAGCCGCCGCCATTGCGCGCTCTTCCAGCAAGCCGCCGCCAACGCGCGGAGCGGTTGGGCCAGAGGCAGAAAAACCAGCAACAATGAGGAGACGATATAAGCGGCCTCGAGAACAACGCCCAGAAGAAACGAAGTGATGTACGGCTCTCTAAAAAACACGAGCAATGACACAATTCCTCAGAAAAGGCTGATTTGTTTCCCGAAGGGAGAAGTTCGGGCATGTTGCTTACTGGACCATTCTCTACCTTTTGAGGTGGTCGAGGGTGGGGAGCACACCCTACTCCAGGCGCCACATGAAGTCTCGGAAGCAACAAAGCAGCAGTGATCTCAATTATGTGGTTGTTAAACACATTTATACCAGGACAGGTCAACTGGACATGGCGAAAAAATGCAACAGTTGTTGTATAAGACGAAGGAAGTGTTGTTGACTGTGGTCCCCTGTTAAGGTGCACATTAGGCATCAAATGCCGAAGGTGAGTACCCAGAAATAATCCGTGTGGGAGAATCCTCCCCTTGGACTAGGCGCAAAAGGAAGCGCGGTGCCAGCAGCCGACAGTGTATGGACACTGAAGGGAAAGCAAAGCCTCCCGGAGAATGCTGCTGTCCCAGTGCCGCACGAGAGACCAACCCAGTGCCGCCTGACCAAAAAAATAGGAACACAAGGCCGACTGCAGTGATCGCGCGATACGTAAAGATGGTTGCACGTTTTAAGAATGGTACCAAATGCGACCAAAAATACACTCTGCACAACATACTTCCACTCAAGAAGCGGAAAGCTAAAATCCCGTGCGTCTTGAATTAGTCTTACTTACTCTGAGTTAGTCTTACTTCTTCGAGAACGGTTAACCAAACGGATTCCGAAATGCTGTAGTGGTTGTATAAAATACCCATAATACGAAGGGACGCAGCCGGACGAATAGGAAAAAAAGCGCTAATTCTGGAGTTTGGAGAACCAATGAAGAAAATCCGGGACTTGGATATGTTCAACGCTGCACCTGAAATGTCGCCATTCTGGAAAAATACACCAAGGCTGTGTGAAAGGCTATCTTCATCCGAAAGGTACAAAGTTATGTCGTCAGCGAAAGCTGTTACTTTCACGACACTGCTACCAGGATGCGCAAGACCCCGGACATGTGAATCCACTTCTAGAGCACACAAAAGTGGCTCAAGGCTGAGGACAAACAGCACCAGAGACAATGGACGTCCCTGACGGACGCCACGTGTAATGGAAAAGGCGGGCCTTTCCCGGCCACCCAGAACTGTATTCTGCTTTTGAGACCAGTGTCGGTATTTCTGATTATTTGCACACATGAATGAGGAAAGCCAAAGGCTGCGAGCACCTTAAAGATACACGTGTGCTCTAGCCAGTCAAATACGTTTTCCTGGTCCAAAGACACGAGGATACCACGCGCAGACTGCGATAGAGTATAGGCTATGATATCACGTGCGGTAAATGAGAAGCTGTGTATTTCTCGTCCAGGCGCTGATGAAGCCTGGTGATGACCCACCAGAGCGTTCAACAGACCCCTCAAACGTTGAACGATGCAATGGAATTAAATAACTTTATTTAGGGTCCGACAGGGAGTACCTGGCGGCCGCTTCGTGGGCCTATACTGGACGGCGAGAAGTGAGCTCCTAAGGGACCTCTCCCACTTGATTGAGGTAGACTCAGCAGGAGTGTTTCTACACTACCAAAACATGTGCGGGAGTGTCACCGTGTGTCCACTCGAGAGGCATGTGTCGCTGGGGTATACATCAGGATAATAAACGTGAAGCTTGGCAAGGTTCGGGTACGTGTGTGTCTTTAACAGGCGTGGGGTGAATGTCTGCGGTCTGTTGAGTTTCGGATCTTGGGGTGGGAAAATGCAGCGTTCAAAGTAAAAGTGCTTTGTTAAGTTGTCAATGAAACGTTATCAATGAAATGTTGTCAATGTAAAATGCCGTCAATGAAAACACCGTATTCATTGACATCCAATGCAATGCAGCTGGCTACTACGATATGCGACGACACGGGACATAGACCCCCCACGGCATAAGGAGCTTCGCTCCTAAAAGATGAATCAAGCGAGAAATAGAATGAGAAAAAGAAAGAGACGAGGATAAAATAAGAAAACCGAAGACAAACAAAGAAGGCTGCCCAGCTCGGCACTTCCTTCAGGCACAATCGCAGCGCTAGTGCGATTCTGCCTCAATTTTTTAGCTTTATTCTGGCTGCCCGTGCCAGTCTGCCTTGCACGTGCACGCCCCGCCAACTTGACTGGTTAAGTTAAGCTTAGAGTAAAAAATTTTCCGCGGTATTACCCCCCCTCTTTATGGCTCGATGGTAACGTTGTCGTATGTCAGAGCGAGATAAATGGTATGTGCCCCATGTGAACGTTATAAGCCTTCCCAGTACTCACCGTGAAGCGTACAAAGGAATGTATAATGACAAAAATAAAAGTCACGCATGTAAGTTAAAGCCGTGCATGAAGCACCAGGATCCTTATACTTGAGCGCTGCAGACTATGCGTCTCAAAGGTATTGCCGCAGACATGCGCAAGGCTTTCTCTCTCCAGAGTTGGGAACAAGTGGAAGAATGAATCGACTGTGCGAGTGTACATAAATGTCACGGCGTACTTAAAGCGTAAGTGATCCTGATTTATGGCCAAATACCGTTTGTTCACAGTAGAGTTTCTTTTAGCTGCATTTGCGTTTGTGTGCGTGTGCGCGTGCGTGTGTTCGCGTGAGTATTGTCGGCGTGGAAAAGCCTAAAAGGCGCACTGGCTTCAGTGCACCATATGCAGAATGTTGCGTCGAAGAAGCCACACGAACTTCGGAAACCCGACAAGCCCAGTCGTAAAAGCGCTTGAATATGAGCCATAAGGTGCAATTATTCTCTCAAATTCTGCACAACCCATCGCGAGTGATTAGTCTGTATCAACATCAGGGAAAGTGGGCATGGCAGACCAATATCGTTTTATTTTGTTTCCACGGGATCGCCAGTGCATCGGTCCAATAAAAGGACGAACTCAATTCGGTAGCACCGCACTGCGAAATGATAGGCTTATTTGCCTAGCCAGCTTGCGTGTATGTAAACGGGCGAGATATCCGGGCTGAGTCAAGTGTACCTGGCCTGCTTGAGTTGACCTTGTTGCATCATTACATTTAGCTAGGCTAGTCGCAATTACGTTAACGGACCCTTGATGCAAGCGAACAGACATTACAAATGTTTTGTGCCGCCTGTGGTATTCCAAGTGGTATGTAACTATCTAGTATTACGGATTCATTATGACTTTGTATCGATAAAGCACTCGCATACTTCCATCATAGTCGGCTGTTGACGGCCAGTAATGGTGAACCAGAATGGTTACGATCGATTATGTAATACCTGTACCTCTTACAGTGAAAGAGCGAAAGAGATCGCTGCTTTTATATTGCATCTGGCTGTTACAACTTTTGAAAGTACCTTGTAACACCGTCGAAGCAGCAAGCTTAAAGGCCCGCTTCATTGAGCGTTCATCCGCGCCACTTCGTTGGCTCATCGTTTCTTTGGCATCGTCTCGCCTATACCTTGTCGATACTTGCTACCTACAGCTATTATAACACGCAAAAACCTGTGGGGGGAATGTCCCCTTACAGCTTATTTGGTTTTCGACCTACTTTTACGGGGCGTGTTCGCAGCCTTTTGTGACAAAGATAATTTTTTTGCGCGTTGGTTTGTTAGTAACGCGATTCTTTTATAACAGTGCTCATACTACCACTTGGTTTCTCCGTGCATGGCTGTGGCCGATTCGTAACCACCTAGTGGTATGACTCACTCAGCAGGTGGCGCTAGTGTGAGTGACACAGACGGATGGAAGGACGAACGGATGGACACTGCGCCACACTCATCATCATTCACTCCGTGGATATGCTGCGATTTCTGTGATTTTTTGATAGGTTGTAACCTAGTTTTGAGTGGCTGGTAACATCAGGACTGTCTCCGTGCATCTGTGCGTGTGCCTTTCCTCACCATATGAAAACGGGCAGAGGAGCGTTTCTACGAACGTAGACGCCACATCCCTTTGTTAAGTTTACTTTATACGCCGCAAGACGAGACGTTAGCTGCCGACAGCGACCCCTAGCTGTGCTCCTCAGGCCACTCGCTCCCGGCTTGTTCAAAGGAGCAAGTGAGGTTTTGTTTATGTTTTCCCCGCTCGTTTATCGCGCGGGAACAGCGCACCAAAACTACACTACACCACCTGCGCTTCTTCGAAAACGGCGGTTCGTTTCTTCCTCTCCGAGGTTCGGCACGCTCTCAGTTCAGTTTGGCATCGCCCAGGTCGTCATGAAAATCTAATTACTCGGGTAAACAGACGGTGCGGAAGGTCTGTGAACTTCCTGCCTTTGATTGATCTTGCTTTACAGGTTTGAAGCGTAGCGTAGTAGCAGCAGAAAAGCGTATAAAAAAATTGCCCGCAGCTTCCCTCGGGGGAACACTGAGGAGGATGCGGACCATATAATTGGTTAACGGGGTGTTAAAGTGCGACTTACTTGGGTTGATGGCTAAATTGGTTAACGTGGTTGTGAAATGGGGTGTTAAATTGCGACTTACTTGGGTCGATGGCTAAATTGGTTAACGTGGTTGTAGGAGGGGGTGTTAAATGAGTGAACACGTACACACGTATGCGAAAGGGCGGCGCTGGTCGAAGGGACGTCGATCATTGTGTTTGTGGATTCGTTGGAATTCATTTCACCGCGACCTTGGACGTCGACGCGCCGTACAAACCAACCGACGAGCGGCAACTGAGCGAGCGAGCGCCGACCTTGAGTATATATACAGCACGACGGCGCATGCACTGTCAGCTGTTGAATGTTCTCGAAGCGCGACGCCACATGCGCGTCCACTGGAGAATCAGGAGAATTGTAGATGTCGAACGCGGTGTGTAGAGGAGGAAGGGTGCACAGATGGTGGAGGAGTGAAGCGCGCGCGGTGTGTAGAGGAGGATGGGATGCACAGATGGTGGAAGAGTGGGCGACGGCGCGACGGCGCATGCGCGCGCGTCAGCTGTCGAATGTTCGAGAAGCGGTGCGGACGGCGCACTACAAGGCGCGAGTATAAGATGCTCCGCATCTAAAACTTCTCACTACCTGCTAAGGCATGGCCCGTCCCGTTCTTTATAAACTTTGTGAAAATATGAGTTAAAGAATAAAAAAAAGAGTAAGGCTAGGTTCAGTCTGTGAAAGGTGACGAAACAGCGATGTGCTATCGTGTCAAGTTCTGTTGCCGCTCACGAAGAGCAGCTTCTTCGTTGGGTGTACACGAAGTGCTGCCCATCTTCAGAGGGCCTCGATGGGCGAAATACCCACTCCTAATGCTCTCTCACACCGAAGGTGAGGAGGCCAATGCGGAGCAGTCCCCCTCTCCAGGTGGCAAAAGCAGGCGGAAAGCGAGGGGGCAATTCCGACAACTCCAGGACTAACTTATTGCCGCCAGCCAGAGCTCACCGCTTTGCTGCAGCCAATCAGAACGCTACGCGACGGTATCGAGGCGAAGGCACTGGTTTATCTTTAGGAGAAGCAGTGCCATGTGTTAGCTGCACGTGCGCAAAAGCGTGAGATGTGCCACCTCCTCGGCGGGACATCGCGCGTGCTGTCTGAACGAGTGCGCGCACTTGCAATCTAACCGCTTCGAAAATTCCGCTTTGCCGCTGGGCCTTCGGTGTCAACGAGCCTTTATACACATAGGCGGTGGCCTCATGTCCACCGGGACAACCGGGGCCACCGGTGCCACCGGGGCTCCCCTCCTCGCTCCCACTGCGACCTCGCGTTGGTCCGTGCCTTTCCTCCTCGCACCCGACGCGGCTTCTGATTGGTCACCTCCTCCATCGCGGCTCCTCTCCCTCGGCGCGTACGTTTAGCCGAGGTGCGTTACAATGGCGTAGGGTCTACTTCAACGGCTTCGTGTTGACACACTTGTGAACACACACACACACACACACACACACACACACGCACACGCACACGCACACACACACACACACACACACACACACACGCGCGCGCGCGCGCGTGCGCGCGCGCGCTAGCTTACTCACACATTTTCTTATGTTCGCTTCTTGTTTCGTAAATGTTCATCTCTTCTCTAAAGCTGGTGCCGTACTTCATTGAAGCTAGCGATGTACTCTATCATCACATGGAGCGTCATGGTACTCCGATCAAATGTGCCTTTCTGGTCTATTAAACGGAGCACACAAAGATACAACAAAGAATGGTAGAGACAGCCATAGAAGAAGCTATGGGTGACTTAATTCAACCTGGTTCTCTCTTTCGAAAAAAAAGTGTAGGGTGAGAAAAACGTGATTTCGATCGTCAACGAATGTGGTTTGATAGCTTCCCGAATTAGACCCGCGGTAGTCTCCAAGAGAAGAAGCGGTTAGGTTCCATCGAGATTCGAGTTGGCACACCCACTCGGTTCTCGTGCTTTCCTCTCGCAAACATGGTTCACTTAAAAGGATGCGTCTCTGTATAAATTGAGCTGGCAGGCGTCAGTGGTTCCACTCTCATTTACGCTTGCAAGTCTCGGGTGAACTTGGGAGAAGCTCTAGATCGTTTTTTTTTCTTTTCAAGCTTTTCACTTTCACGAACGAGGGTCTCATTACCCAAGCCCGTCAACTCAGGGATGACTATTTCCTGACGGGTTAGCTCCTGCTTTTTGGTTTGTTTTGTTTCTTCTATCCAAAATCACTTTCTGTAGTTACGGTGGCACCCTTCTGTGACGCTGGGCGCAAATGGTGGAGATGTCCTTCGACAAATTGCGAAAGTTCTCAATTCGGAGAATGGCAAGTTTCCGGGAAGGCATGTTCCTTCTCCTTTAATTAGTCCTTATTCACGCATAAAACAATACGTAAAAATACGTTAACCTTAACTCACGAACCTCCATTTCGTCCGGATTTCATGACGTAACACGGCGCAACGATGCTTGTTCTTGGCAGAATGGTAGCAGATATTTGCCCGCGTCAGACTGACAACTAATAAAGTCTTAGGCTTCATGAAAGTCGAAGATTGACTGTTGGTGGCGTCAGCAGTAATGAGCCTCCCCCCCCACAAAAATATCACCACGTGATGGGGCCAGCCTATGACGTCTTCATAACTTCTAGGACCGCTCTAATTCGTGACATCATCCTGAAGTCACATGACGTGATAGTAAAAGGGCACTTCATCCCATGACATCGTCCTGTGGTCAAAGGTGGGGCCGAGACCGCAGGTATAGCAAAACCCCTTTATGCATGTGCATTAATTTTCTAGTATGAAATCCCGGATGCAGTGAAAACGCACACAAGGGACAAAAATCTCAGGGGACGGAGGGAGGTATAGATTGGTACAATCGACTCAGGGGAGGAAAAGATGGCTTTGGCCTTAGGGTCGACTTAGGCTAACGTAAATGGAACCATGTGTTTTATTGGTCTGAGAGTTCATCGCTGTGGGCCCTTTGCCAATACGCGACTCAGTTGAAAACAATCTCGTCAACACGGATATCCTCCATGCTGCCCCTCACATTCAACCACCCGCACCAAATCGAGGGCGCAGTGCTAGAGGCCCGCGAACGTGTTCGGGTGCACGTTAAAAAACCCCGGCTGGTCGACATTTTCAGAGCTCTCCACGTTGGTGTCTCTCATATTCATGTGGTGGTTTTGGGGAGTAAGACCACAACAATTAATATGGTAAACTATCAACCGCTTGTGCCGATGCAGACAAGTTGACGTATAATTCCCTGAACACCTTCCTGCAGTTCCCAGAGATTCGGCGTGCACATGGCAAACGTGCACGATGCGATAATGAGCCAGTTGATGTTGGTGCATTATAACTTGTAGCGCAGAAGAAAGAAAATAACACAAGTCGGCAGAAAACCGCGCGACTCCCGATTTAGACTATAGGGCTGTGTCGAGTAGTGCTGCCGCGTTTCTCGTGTCGTTCCGTTGCGCAAACGGTTATTAGAGAGTTATAGTATACCGGGCTTACCGGGTGTACCGTGATACCGGAATCAAAATGCGCATGCGCAGATACGTACGTCACCCGTACCGCTTCCCGTACGTGCGGTATTTTTCAGATTTTACGTTACCGTGGTAGCGTAGGTGTACGTAGTGTACGTAAACATGGCGGCGCTCTCAGACGCCCGCTTCTAAGTGATTTTGACGTAGTTGTTGAAAGATTCACCTTGTTCGCAGCAAACGACTGTTCAAAGTGGCTTCGCTTGCCTTCAATTAGCTTCGATGACTGAGTATTACGAACAAGTTGGCGTAATTTTTAAGATAGCTTCCTATTTCGAACTCGTCTAGGCCTAACCACAAGATTGATGTAAACAGATCAGCAACATATTTTTTTTTTCGCGGTTGTTGCGTGGTTCATATTTATTTACTTTTATTATTAGTAAAATAAGCTTGTAACAATGCTTCGCGTGGTGGAATAGGCAAACATTCTCGCTTTTCTTTTCCTTTTCACTGTCTTTAACTTATGAACCGTCCGATAGGTAGCGTCACTGTCTAAGTTGGGGCACGTAAACCACGTAAAGGCTATCCCGCTAAACTATAAGACGTTGCCCATAACGAACGTTTGCTGCACGGTAGCGCTATTCCCTTAACCTACACTATTACGCTAACGCTAAACTATAACTGTCTATTATGGTGTCGGTGTCACACCGGTGTCGGTAGTGACACACTGAAATGTTACGAAAGTTTCAAACGTAAACCTATTCGCTTATGCCTCCAGCAAGTACGTTCGACAAAGACTTAAAATAAAAATCCCCTCTTTTTGTGTCCGGGCCATTTCCGATGAAGAAAAAACGCGGGAGTAACTTGTTGAATCACTGAAGCTTGTTCCACTTGTCGTTTGCGTTCTATCAGGGTGCTGATGACATCATTAAGAGTTTGCTTCTCGAACTGGCTACTCGACTCCAAAAGCTATAGATTACGTTTAGTCAGTAACATTCGCTTTTCTTGGAGTCATCAGGCCCACTTTACAACAAGCGTCCCCCCCCCCCCCCCCTCTTTCCCACTTATTTAGCAGCAAGCGCTCTTGAAAGGAGTGATTTCGAACTTTCCCCGCTTCGATCTTCCTTTTCTTCGGCGTTTGTGTCAACGTGTGTTACGGTCGAGCGGTGCTTCGTTTCAACAGGAAGCTAATTTGAATCCGGGAAATGCACCGATGAAAGAGAAAAAAAAACAACTTTGCAAGACACCCCATGGAGGGATTGCGTAGTCGCCACCAGTGCCGGGACAGCTAATTCCCTAATCCCGACACCTTGTTACCGCCTGCAGCGGCAGCATCACAGGCCGCCGCTTTACGGACTCGACAGAAGTCAAACAAACGAGGAGAGAGGGAGAAAGATGAGAGAGAGAGAAGCGGGTGATACAGAGTGGCGGTCGAATGACCAAACTAATCTCGATTTGAAAAACGGATTGAAAGTTGTCGCGTACGCGAATCGACCGAGCGAGTATGCGTATGATTAAAACACCTCGTCTGCTTCGTTTCTTTTTAGAATTTCACGCTTCCTAACAACATAAATTTTAAAAAGCAGGAAAAGGAGCGGACTAGCAAGAGCTCTGTCTCGTTACATTTGCTCGTGTTACTGTCGATTTGTTTGGGGAACCTTTTTCTTTCATCTGCTTTCTGGTAACGTGAATAGAGAGCAACTTAGTCGTGGAGGGAATTAAAGGAAAGTTCGATTCTTTTTAGTGGCATCGTTCGGCAATTTTTCGCCCGTACTTTCGGCTCGCTTAGAAAGCTCCGCCGAGAAGGAGGAACTTCTTTGCTTGATTGGCCGCCAGTGCCACTTTTTCTTCAGAGACAGAACGACTGGAAAGCACACGTAACTCATTAAAGAGATACTCGCGAATAGAAGTGAAGCAAAAGGGAAAGACAGGGAAAAGGGTGGGTGGGGGAGGGTACTGGTGTTAGGAGGCTTTTGACCGACGATGTAAGACTTCCCGTCGAGAACCGTGGTTTCAATGCAACGGGAAGGAGGGGGTGTTAGCTTTCCTATAGCCCCTGCTTCGACCATCTCCTCGCCTGGCAACAAGCTCATTAAAATACTGATGCGGCCACTCTAATGGGAAGTCCGCGGGGGAGGAAGCGGATATAAAAGGAACCTGCGGTGGAAACTTGGGGACAGATAGGGGGAAGGCGTGACTTTGGCTCGAGTTTGCATCGAGCCACTACGGCTTTCGAAGAAGTGAGGGGAAGGTGACTCTATAGGTGGGCGCCGAACGATATACCCCCTCCCCCTTCTTCCCTATACCAGGCGTCGTTCGGTGCACTAGTTTAGCGTGTAGCTGGGACAATCTAATTGACCCGGCGTCCCACTTTATCTCCAGCGATGGAGGCGCAGCGGTAGCGACATTGCGTATATAGAGGCGCATCCTCGACGGAGAGCTTGTAGAAGCGATAGGCTTTAGACAGCGCGCCCTCTCAAAGACAGCGTGCGATCGTGCGGGGCATCCATTGGACGCTGCGCTTTAAAGCTGCAGAGAACAGTTCGAACCCTGGTTCGGTCAGGCGCACTGCAGTCTTCTCTGCGTCGCCTTGGCCCGCTGCGAGCCCCTAACACGCTTCTCACTCTGCGTTCGAGCTCCCTCGCATTCCTGGCATGCGGTGTCACTTCCAGCGAGGTGTCATTCGTGGTTAGACTCTCGATCGCTAATCCACGCGTTGGGAGGGGCTCGAGGACAGGAAGGCCAAGGTGATCGCGTTTTGCATCACCGCTTAATCCCAGACCCACTCAAGCTAACAAGTAATTCGCTCCCGAGGACTATGCGGCGCCCCGTTCCGATTGACGCAGCGTCCTCTTTTAGACGGAGGATTATAAAGTTGGCTGGCGCTTGCTGCGGGGCATTCGATGCATAGCCGCATTGCTGCGACGTTTCAAAGGCAGGCAACGCGGAGGAGAAGAGAGGGAGGAAATCCGCTCTTCGCAAGAGGCTTTTTCGGGGGTGTTAGCCCGCGATGCATTCGTAAGACTCGCTCTCCGATTTGTTCCTGTCGGGCGGAAGATCCTACGGACTCTTCGAGCGTGTACAGCTTTGAAAGTGTGTGCGCGCGCGCGACTAGGCTCGCGCGCACTAATAAATGCGCCAATTGCGAGGGCTTCGCAGCCAGATTAAAATGGCGCGCTCGGGAAAACGTTGAATGATTAACGACGGTGGACCTCCCGCTCTCACCTTATAGTCTCTAGGGACCCCGCGCTGTCCCTCCACTTAATTATCTCATTCGAGGCTTCTATACGGAATTAAGGTTCTCTCAACAATGACGCTCTTTTCGTGCCAATAGAAGCATGGCTTAGAGGCGCGTCTCAGCCGTCGCTGTATTTGCGAACTTTTGACTGCGCGCTTTCATTCAATCAGGGAACCAGGGGCCAGCTCGTGTCTGTCGTTACTCGCTCAAGAATCACATGCGCTGGCTGATTTGTATATTTCTCGGCCTATTTTTCTAACTCCTGATGCATTCATCATGTGACTGCTCAGTCATAAGAGTCACATGGTCAATAAGTTGCGTGGTCCCTTAAGCATTCGTGTAAGGCAAACGGAAACTGAACCCCATCTCCTTCCTAGAGCGCACCTCTAAGGTCCGGATCACACGTACGCGTTTTAGTTGATGGATGATTAATATGTGGGGCTTAACGTCCCAAAACCACCATACGATTATGAGAGACGCCATAGTAGAGGGCTCCGGAAGTTTCGACCAACTGGTGTTCTTTAACGTGCATCCAAGGCTGAGCACACGGGCCTACAACATTCCCGCCTTCATCGGAAATGCAGCCGCCGCAGCCGGGGTTCGAACTCGCGATCTGCGGGTCAGCAGCCGAGTACTTCAGCTACTAGACCACCGCGGCGGGGTACGCGTTTTAGTGTGCCGTGAAAAGCACCGCGCCCTCTCACTACGAGGAGAGAAGGCGCGTGGCTACGCTAGCCAGAGAGTTTCTCACAATCATACCTAGAGGGAAATCTGGCGCTAGTGAGCTGCTGGATGCGAGGGAATGGCGGGATACGTGAGCTTCGAACTTGACTCGGATTTATATACCTCAAAGATGCGTCTGACTTCACGTTAAAATGATTATTTTCTTACTAAAAGAGTACGTATAAGCTATTTATTTTTGTCATTGCACAGAAACGTGTTGTATTCAACCCTAAAACCTTCTACGTTGATGGACAGTTTTACGAAGCGTAAGATGTAACCAACGGTCGCTAAACTTAGCAAGCAGACGACAAAGCGAGAGTTCTTTCCGCCACGTTTATGTCGTCTGTTTCTTTCTTTCGCCGTTTGGTTGTGTCGTCAAGGTGAGTGGACTTTTATTTCAGATTATAATACACGTGAACGAGATCCGCCTGTGAAGGTTTTGTTTTAGAGAAGCTCTATTTACGCAGTTGTATTCGCTTTTGAGCCGAAGCCTCACTCAACACCAGCCAACACAAGCCTCGCAGACACATATACCGTCATTCCCAGCGCTCCAACATCGCCCCTTAAAAAATTCACTTGGACGGTGGCGCTACACTTCCCTCTAGGTGTTTGTGAGAAACTCTATGACGCTAGCTACGCAAAGCCCTGTGCCCTCTCTTTCCACACTGTGCACTCAACAACTTTACAATCAGTAGGCATTTCACGATAGTTTAAAGCGGTTCATGTTACGCGCATAAACATCGTTTTCCTTCCGACAATTTTTTCAGGTAATTAAATGTACACGCGGGAGTCCGATTGTACGCAATCGCGTTCCACTCCTGAAGGCACGCTAAAGCTTTCTTTACCTTTTCTTTCTTGCATGTCACGCTTTCAAGGTCTTAAAATATCATCAGGAGTCCCTTAAGAACATAAGTATCAGAAACACTAAGGCTCAAACACGAGGGTGTTTCAGAATATTTTCGCAAAATCACACAAGTACACGCAGATATGCATACATAAAATGGTGTGACCATAAATGCTCACTGCTATCTAATAACATAAACTTGAATTACGCGATAGCTTTCTGAGAATAATACAAAATGAGTGCGTTATCTATTACGTATCTACACGTTGGGAATCAGTGAACTGATGTATAAATATAGGATACATATTATTACGAAGAAATATGAGAATTTATACAGAGCGATTTCTTCTGTTGTGTCAAAAAAGTGTAGAGAATGCGCTACCTTTATTATATTTAGTAACGCTATTCCTCTTTATTCGAAAGTTTGACAGGCGTAATTAGCGATTATATTAGATAGGAGCAGTCAGCGTTGTGAATAGTACTCGTAAACTTTAAGCGACGGACGAAGGGACCGTGTCAGTAGGTGAAGATTAGCTTTGAATGATATGTATATTATGATAGCAGTATTGTAATTTACTGGATCGTGCGTCCTCAATGCATTAAAGAATTTACACTAACCATTGCCTCAGATATTGCTTCTGAGGTGCTATTACGCTAAGAGCTTTTATTCTTAATAGTTTGAAGCAATTAAAGGTGATACTTATACATCCAGCATTATGTCACAATCTACCATATTATCTGTCCGTAAATAAATATATTATAAAGAACAATTAGTATTGTATCACAAATGCATGAGAATGAGACAGGGAATGCATGGGAGAAAGCACTGTATGTTCATTTCGAATTCGCTGATCTGAAAAACGTCGCCAGCCTTCGCCTCTCAACTCAACGGTTGCTACACATAGCACTGAACCTCTCGTACTTGACGTCAGAAGGGGAGTAGAATTGGGGTGATATAAAACGTGCATTCTTTTTATTTGATACATATAGTACCATCGAACTTCTCACAAGCCAATTCTTGCAGGTCCGGGTCCTGAACTACAGGATGCCACAACTCTTTGTCAGCAATATTCGTAGGCAGCGCCCAGGGTGACGCAACAAGGTGAGCACTCGGCAGTCACGGCCATCACGAGATGGATGAAAGGCCGGTAAATTAAGCAAATTAAGTGGTCATAGTGAAATGGCGAAGGCTAGACCGATGCCCGCAGTACAACACCCACAAAAGGTTTACCAACCAAATAAGAGATGTAAAAAACTTCTACATTGTGCATATTCACACTGAAGACGCAAAGAGTCTAGCTGTGGACGTATCATGGCGCATTTAAAATCTATTACGCTATTTGGAAGGCCAATGAGTTTTTAGGCTGAAAGCAGTTTATGCTGGGCTCCATGAATAACTCCATGAATAAATGCCACTGGTGGCATTTTCTGTCACAGAAATTACGTCACTGAGGAGAATACTAATATCTGTGCAGTATACCTCATGCGTCACTACTACGTCTCAATCTCCATTTCTTCATTGACATCGGGATTCAATTTCCAGTCTTCTAAGTCACTTTCTGTCTCACTTATTGTTTCTCAGTTTGTTTTTCGCTTATACGTCACTTCGAGTTAGAGCGTAGCTAGCAAAAGACATCTGTGAGTAATTCAGTGAGAAATTATTTGCGGTGGCGTGGAAGTCATACCTGGTTACATAAAATTGATGACAGAGCCCAAGGAAGAGCCCTTGCGCATCGATTGAAAAAGAAACGGGCTAACAATAGCTCTGTGTAGTTTTCAGAAAGGTGTGTCGGTTCTGCAGCCTATTTGTTTCTTATATAATACACTGCAGGTATATGTACTTTTATTTCGCACAGTACAGCAAAGCTGTAACTACCAGTATAGAAGCCATTTCACTTTCTCTTAATTAAGGACCCCGTCAAACGATGGCTTAACCCATACCTTTGTTTTGCTCCTTCAAAAGCAAAAAGCTTCGCTCACATGAAACGCTGTCTATTAAATGTCAGCAGTTCACTAAGATCCTGTTTCTGTTAAAATATAGAACAATCACTCAAAAGAAGAAAAAACAACGCAGAGTTCATACGCAAGTGACCTGCATAGGAAAATGCAATTTTCATCTCATCCGAACTTTCCTATTGTGTTCCTGCCAGAGACACGGAAATTCGGAAATTATAATCACCCCGACCACATTTTCTAACGCAGAATCCCCACTCTGAGCGACGACGTGAGACAGCCTGTGGCAATCAGTTCTAACGAATGGACGAGGAAATAAAAATTAGAGTACACAGGCGACAAGCTGTAAGTACAGTGAAAGCAGCAATGTTATATAGTCACTACCGAATCTCTCCAGAAGGGGAGAAACTCCAGCGGTAATTGCCTCTAGAGACCAATCCTCCTTCAACAATACCCCACCATCCCATCTCTCATCACGCGCGTGTACCCCGCTAACGCCGTAAGAGGGGTGGGGTACTCACCGAATCGTTCTCAATTTTTCGCTCACTCTAGATTGCTAACGAAGCGTTTCTCTCCAAAGTTGAGTGAAGCGATGCTGACGATAGGTAAGAGAAAGAGGGGGAGAGGAGAGGTGATGCTGTTCTGCGAAGCACATTTTACGTACTCATCACTGCGGTACATCAGTGTGTATAGAGTTTCGTGTTATAGGTGGCATGGATGGAGTGCGTGCCTGGAAGACGTATATAACGTTCGATAGTGTAGAGGACGGTGGAGAAAAGATAGCGAAAAAGAATGGCACTGACAAAAAAAAACAGAAGACCACGGAGAGCCATTAAAACGAGCCTCCCTAATTACGTGGTTGGATGGGGGCTCTTCGAAAAACAAGAAAGAAGAGAGAAAGAAAAGGAATTAAGCGGGAGATAGGGAAAAGAGGGAGGAGAGCACTCGAGAAGGAGCAAAAGAAAAAAAGCGTCAGCCATGCTCAAGTTCCAACAACCACGTCACAATCGAACGGACCGATTTCGAACGGAGAAAGACACATCTTCGGAGTGTATAACGTAATTAACTGGAACCTTCCCCGTTCTCTGGTTGCACTTTGCTTCTTCATTTAAAAAAGGAAGAAAAAGGGAATGGCGAAGAACAAAGAGCAGAGGCGAAGGTTAGGGAACGTTCTGGGCGATTTGTGATGCAGGGAAAATGGGGGAGTACGGCAAAAAGTGTAGGAGAGGAGAATATGATGGAGAAATAGGCAGAACGAGAGAGAAATACGGGAAGAGGGATGGAGAATAAGGTAAACTAGGGAACCGTATGATGAGAGTAGAAGGAATACATGGAAGATCGTGCGAGCGATAGGTATACGTACGAACCCGATCAATCTTTCTAGAGGCCGCAGCCACCACTAGCACTCTCGCCTCCCCGTCCCCCTTTTTTTTCTACCTCTGCGGATGATGTTCTCCCCACGCGAAAAGAACCCTTTCTCCTTTTTATCCCTCCCCAATGATTTATGGTTGCATCACCTGAGGACTCGCGGCTCAACGATTCGTGGCGGATCGCCGAGCGTTCTTTTCCTCGTTGTCGTGTTATTCCCAACTGAGCCTTGCCCTAGGTTTCCCCATTTTTGTTCCTATTTCCCCGTTTTCCCCTTTCTGCCATTCTTCGCCTCTCCAGTTGATGACAGTGAATGCACAAAAGCGCGTTGTGTATGGTCGTTGTTTCGTCAGATTCATTTCGTTCTTTTTTTTCTTTTTTTTTTGTGAGTGACGCGTCCCGAAGGTGTACTCCATAGGTTTAATCGAAAACAGGCCTGTTGGACGATACGCTTACTTATCCATGTTTATCTTTTTTTTGCGAACGCCGGCAAGTGGAGAGATCTTCAGCTCCGTAATTTGGAGGAGGGGGGGGGGGGACAATCTGCACACTCTATAATTTACTTCTCCGTACGAGCAAAGCAGGGCGGGACGAGGTGTTATTGGTCGGGTTCATTCCCACTGCACGCGAACCTATTCATTTTTTTTTGTCGTATCGCTTTTTTTATTGCTTGTTTAACGTTGAGACCTTCGATGTTGTTGTTTCCTCGCTGCAACGATGTTGTCAACCACAGCGGATTGCTGCCATTCTTTACGAAACGCAGGAAAACGGGAAGGTATGTGCATGCATTTGGGAGAAAGCAATCTTTCTTATTGCTGGGCAGGTAATGCACAGGTATTCAGCTCATATGGGACGCAATCGATAGCGCAGATCTCTTGATGTGGCCTTGACTGGCCTTAACAAGCCTTTCGTAACGTGATTGCTTTGTGCGCGTTGTTGAAGTTGACGTCGCTTATAAAAGCGAACCCCTCAGAGCAAGCTAGTGGCGCTCATCGCAAGATAAACGTCGCAGGAATGTCCGCGCGTCTCTTTCCTGTTCAATCTTGTTTGGTTACAACCACATACCAGTGATCTCTAATGATTACGAAAACTAAACTTAAGGATATTTGTGCATTTTAAAAGCAGTTACACATCTCTAACATTAAAGCGCGATTATGCAGCCGATTTCGGCGAATCGCAGTGTATCCGCGGTGATGCTATAGGAGTGGAAATGCTCGGCCACTGACCCCAAAGCCGCGGGTTTACATCCCGATCATGGCGGTTACATTCAGATGGCGGTGAAATGTTTGACAGTCTGTGTACTTTGCGATGTCAGCGCACGATAGGAAAATCTAGTTGGCCAAAATTTCCCGAGTGGTCTGCTATACGGAACGCCTCGTAATCGTGAATTTGCACGTACGACCCCACATATTATGAATATTATCAAATTTACCTTATAGATGCTCCGAATATGAGTCTATATATATTGAAAAAAGTTTTGGTTTTGCACCGCAAGTTGGCTCATGTCATAGCGTAGCTTGTCGTAGTTTCACTGCAAGGAAACCGAGTTGTTAGGTTCTTCACTGACTCTGGCTCTTTCTTTGCTTCTCTGACGCCCATAATGACTCATTTGTGTGCTGACTTTACGACCATTTTCTTTTTTATTTTATTACTGAAGGACTAAGCGCGACTTCCTCAAGGCTTACGAATAAAGCAGGCACATACGCAGCGCTATCATGGTTGCCATCCAACTACGGTCCGCGAATGTGTATTAAGGCCGTTTTTGTGGTATTCTTGTAGTGGTTGTGGATGGGGATACCAGTGAACAGTTTCGATGCTACATGTGGCACCTACGGATATTCAGTGTAAAGTAACAAATACTTGGTTAGATTCGCGACGAAGTACAGAGATGACATATATTTTCATTATTTGACATTTGTGCTAAAAGAGAAGAATACGGGAAGAACGGGGCAAGCGTCTGTCCAGTCTCTCACATCTGTTTGTCTCTTTAGCGCCGAAATCACGATATCGTTATTTTATAGTATACAGCTCAGGTACTGCTTGATTATCAGGCTAAGCGTTTAGTATAGTACAAAATATTAAACGAAGAAAATATAATGGCTAGGTCTCTGTGATGATAGGCACAGCGTTGAAACAAAAATGGTTTGCTCTCTTACAGCACAAAGGTACAATTTGGTGTCAGAGCATCATGGGATGAATGATGCTTTCCTAGACCAAAATCAGTTTCACCGCAAGAGTGAGGCAGTAAATGCGATGGCAACAAATTTTAATGTTACGGGAAATAAGGCTGGCGGCCAACTGTTTTGGACAAGGTCTTGTGTAACTCTACAAAACGCTGGTGTAACAAAATATACGGCCACTCCAGGGAGAGCTACAGTATAACAGTCCCATTGCGTTGATAGCACAGCATTTACAGGGTTTTTTTTCATATTTTATTTTTCATTTTATTTTCACCAAAACAGATACAATGGCGAAAATTACGGGGAAAAGCAAAAAAGCTGCAGTTATTGCAGCTTGACTAAGCACCGTCCGCCCTACGTCAGCAATGACGGAATAAAAACAAAATACAAGTATACACAAGCATGCGAGCCGTCCACTGATGCCTGCCGAAATAACTTGTGCCAGCGATCAAGATTGCTGCTCGAGCAACGCCTACCGAACCCCCCCCCCTCTTTCTCCCCATTTTCGTCTTTGAAGACGAGCTTTGCGTTTCCTTTCTGCTTTAGTAGCAATCGACAGCAGGCTTTGCCTGCGGGGTGAGGTTATTACATGCACCATCCGTGCGACGGAGATGGATTGGCTTAATGCGAAGCAGCTTTTGCTCAGGGCTGTGTCCGTCCCTCGGTGACCGCCCGCTCTCCTACCGCGCATGCGCCAACTGTCCTCTCCCACGAGGATGTGGGAGGAGGTGGGGTGGAGAAAATCCTCTCCCGTTTATCTCTCCGCCACGGCGGTGCGTTCGCATGTAATACTGCGCGCGCTCGCTCCGTTGCCCGCTACTAGTTACGCCGGGTGTTCACTTTACGGCACATGCACGGTGATACACAAATGAGAGGGCGGTAACATAAGCGGTACACAACCTATACAAAACTCCGCACACAAATGAAACGTACAATAAAACATACACATGTAAACAAGTGGAGACACAAGTGAACAGCAGCGCTGTTTCGCATCCCCACAGGGTTCCCTTCAGCGGGAGATGGCGTAATTTTACATGCGGAGCATGTTATACTAGGGGCTAGTCACGCGCCGTCGCCATCCGCAGCCTCCCCTCCCCCTCCGCCAGCCATCTGCGCATCCCTTCCTCCTCTCAACACAACGCGCGCTGCGCTCGCTTCTCTCCTCCGCCCGCCGCGCGACCTTTAGTTTTACGTGCGCCAGCTGTATGCTAACGTGCGCATGCGCAGGCCGGGGCCGGTGCTCGATATAAATAATTGAGTGTCGGGGCGCGCCGCCCTTCGTCGGTTGGTTTGTGCGGCCGCTCCACGTCCGATGTCGCTGGTGAAAATGTATGCTATTGAATCCGCAAACACACTTACTGACGTTTCTTCCAATAGCGTCAGCCAATGTGTTGGCGGAAGCGCAAGCAATTCCGAAGACACTTCGTCCATGGACAAGGCCGTGCTGAAAAGAGCTCACGATGCGGAACGCAAATGTCGGCGTTTGCGTTCCGTGAGCAAGGCCACGTACTCATACTCGTATACTCATAAACGGGAGTCGTCAGCGTCGAGCCCGGCGCGCTACAACGCGCCAACGGCGAGCACTGCGTCGCTGGCGTCTGCGGAGTCGACGTCATGACGATGTACCTCGCGCCCAACCTATCGCGTGCCGCCATGGAGAAGTACGTTGACGAAGCCGTGGAAGAAAACCTGAAACAACGACCGCAACGACGACCCTTCGTAATAGTTGGCGACTTCAACGTCGACGTCATCAAGGACGATTAGGTGGTCGACTACATGGAGTCGCGGCACTCGCTGAAACGAGCAACGCACGACGGCAAACATCACCCGACCATGGTTCGCGGGACGTGCATCGACCACGTCTTTGCAAATTTCGACCTTTGACCGCTGCAACCAGACCCACTCACCCTTCACTTTACGGACCATAAAGCCATCTTGCTCAAAATACCCAAAACGTCTCATCAATATACGTCGTCTTTCGCAGCATGCGTGCGTGCGTACAAGTTCACTCGTGTCCACTCGTGTTCACTCATAACACACACGCATGTCGCAAATTACAAACCACAATTATCGCAGTTCAACATATATGCTCCACATGCTAACGAGTGTTCCCAATCGGGAAACTGCGGTCATTTGTTTTTTTCTTTCAGCCGCGTTCATCGCCTATGCTTGCACGCTTTTATCCGCGGGTATAGAACATGCGATGCACGGGAGGTCGTTATCGATTCCAACTTCATACGGAACATGAATACGATGACAACCCCTATGGCAAAAAGCCGTCGGGAGTGACCATATAATTGCTATCGCCATACAATTCAGACGTATGTACTGCGCGTTTACTTTTTTATCCCAGCCTGTCAGCCCATGTAGCATCACGTCTAGGCTCGTCTTCATTACTAGTTTTGTGCCTTTTTGCACCAGCCAACAGATGCACATCAGTTAGAATGCATTACCATAGTGCTTGCACTATCTTCTACAAGCATAGCACGCGATGCTTTAGCTTTACAGAGAGAAAACGTCCCAAAACCTCAAAGTTTATTAGCTCATGAACCTCTTTAAGCACCCCCCCCTCCTCACTAAACAAAGAGTAGTTTTCACTAGATTCTTCATGCGTGATACGCTTGATTTGCCCGCATGAAAGCAAAATGATAGGAAGAAAAAAAACTGCACCTCAAAGTTTGAGCACGCGTCAAGGCGTCACATTGTCTCCCGTCTGATCGTCGCTGTGGAACTAAACTTTTTTTTTTCCTAATAAGGGGGTGCTGCTCTCAGTCTCACAGAAAACTGACGGTGGCGGCTGAAGTATGAAAGTCTGCCGCCTTATCTCATCATCGCAGGCCTCAAACGTTGCTTCTGCGTGAATACTAAAACGAGAGAAATAAAATATATATTTAGCAATGAATAACTCACAGCCTCTTTTAAAAGCTGGCTTTGTTGCAAAAACACTCTTTGTGAGGAAAAGCCTGCTTCGTTCATTGATCGTTAACGCATCAGATACGCTGCATGCCCGAAGTCTGTAAGTTGTGTCTGCACGGGGACTGATAATATTAGTTTCTTTGACAACAAAAAAATTGATGCAGTGGTGGCTTGTATCATCATTGTGTCAAAGGTGACGGGTGTGATCCCAGCCCGGCGGTCACATTTCGATGAAGCCGAAATGCTAGAGATTCGTGTAGTGTGCGAAGAGCACCGGGTGGTCTAAACTTCCGGAGCCTTCAACTACCTCGTGCCTTAAATCATATCGTGAATTTGGGGCACAAAATCTCACAAATTCTTAATATTGAGTCACTATTACACTAACGTCATGAACAAGGTGCTTTTTTGTGGCCCCGCTTCTTTGAGCTGCATATAAAACAGTAGGAGAGTGGCAGTAAAGGTGGTTTGCCTGAATAAGAAAGAGAAAATATAATATTGAAATACTTGCGCAGAAGTATAGAAAAATTGAGCAACTGTTGTACAGGACTTGTCGTTTACGCATAGCGTGAGCTTGAACGCCAACAAAAACTACGTATGATATTTGCAGTGTAAAAAAAAAATAATCGGAAGTTTCTTATGGGCTGTGCTCCGATTCTGCAAAACGACGTGCATATTATACGTTAAGACCTCAAAGTAGAGCATCGAGCGCCATTCGCCCACGTAATCACCTCCGTATGGCGCCTGTATAACGCCACTTCACGCCGACGAGAGGAGGCTAAATAGAAGAAACAACATTGTTACTTGTTTAACTTTTTTCGTGTTGAAATCTGTGACAAATCGAACGTGGCTTCTATCAAGCGCGTAATAAAAGCGTCTACTCGTGGGTTGATGGTCATACCGACTAGATACGAGCTAACCAAGTATTGCGCTGATACGCCATCTTGTTTGGACGCCAATGTAGGCTGCGTAGCTTTGTCTAGCCGGCTATGAGGCCGGCTGGGCCACAGTATGAAGGAATTTTATGCCGGCTGCTTTCTACATATCTGTCCATTTTGTCGTCTGCCATGAGCATCGCAACACACCTAATCAGCGATTCTGTTTCTACTTTATCCGCAGCGTTTGCGTAGAATCGACGATAGAGGCGCCCCGGTACTCTTCACTGCGGCCTTCGTTTAGTTTTTTTTTTTCAGAGCCGTTGCTCATATCTTACTTTATTATAAATATCTAAATATCTCGCAACCAAAACTATCTTCTCTCCTTCCCCATCCTCTCCCAAATTCTTCGTTTCCGTTCCTTTTTCAATGCTGCTGCGGTTGACGGACGGAGGGCTGGAATCCCGGCGCGATTTTGCAATAAACTGCTCTCAAATCCAATAACGACTTCTATTTCCGTTTTGACTCGGAAAGGCCGGAACGCCCGGCATCTGTGCCCGCTCCCCTACTCCTGGTCTTCGGGGTTCGGGAGACGCGGAGAGAAGAGGCCCCCGGGGGAATATGAGACCCCTGGTGCGGCACACGGGGTTTGCTGCACCATCGCACTGCGAAAACTTGTCCAGTTTAGGCGCTCAAGAGTGCTTGGAAAGCTAGGTAGCTAGAAAGAAAGAGAATAAAAGTGTACTGCCAGTCCATTTCTCGGCGTCACTTTGTTCACCTGTAGTTACTGACTGGGTGCACCTCCCGGCATAGAGACACTATTGCTAATCTTGCAAAAGCACAGAGAGCATGGGCGTGTTACTATACTTGCGTCGCGTATCGAACGATGCCACGTTATAAATGGTAACGCGGCAAATGTATCCATTTTGTTTAGTGACTCCTGTCAATATCAGATGGGGTCTAGTGATCTTTTGTTTTTGTTTGGCGGCCCGAATACGCCAAGCAATAATATCATTAGAGAAATTCAGACGTCAGCATGCGTGTATGATAGGGTCTTGTAATGCTTGTAGCAATACAGCCTGGAGACTTGTGAGGGAGGGACACAATTGAATTGGCGGAATCTGTTTAGTATACGAAACGATTTCTGAGTAGGACGATGTAGCCCGGGTTTGCAGGCATTCCTCAGTCATAGGAAAAGCCGGGGTTTAAAGCTCTATGAACAGGGATTGCTTCAGCAAGTCTAGATCGGCGCTCTCAGCCCTGATCCGGTGATCTGCTAACTTGTTTCGTTTCTTCTTCAAAGTGTCACCCACCATATCAACGGATGCTTCTTTGGTAATGACGAAGTTTCCGTCTTTCCTGGCAAATTTGTCGTAACTGAATTCAGGGTTGGCAGCAGCGGCGTCGCGCATGCGCACATACACACACACACACACACACACACACGCACACACGCACACACACACACACACACACACACGCACACGCACACGCACACGCACACACGCACACACACACACACACACACACGCACGCACACGCACGCACGCAGACACGCACACACACACACACACACACACACACACACACACACACACACACACACACACAAAATAGCGAGTATACGAAATTCCGGACCGCGATGGTGCACCGAACGCACGCGCATCTGTGTGCGCCAATTTCCTATAGTTAATATAACAATAATACCTGAAGTTTTATACCCCTAACTCGCGACATGATCATGACAGACGCCGTGATGAAGGGCTAGGGAAATTTTGGCCATCTGGTGTTCTTTAACGTGCGCTAAAATCGCACAGCAGTACAGGCCTCAAAAGTTTCGCCTCTACCGAAATGCGACCGCCGCGGCCGGGGTCGAACCTACGACCTTCGGGTTAGCATCAGAGCACCGTTGCCGCTGGTCCACTGTCGCGGACTTCCAGTAGTTAATGCTCTATCCATCGTAAGGTTACAAGCGAGCACTCGTTTCTGAAAACGAAATCCCAACTTTCATCGAGGTAAGGTGCCGTTTTGTGGCCTTAGATTTCATCGCTACCTGCGTATGACCGCAGGAGCGCCGTAGTTGCGTGTATCGAAAAAATTGTTGAGCTGCCAAGTACCTGGATGAAGGTTCGATTTCCGGCATGAAAAAGGTCATTTCTTTATATCTTCTCGTCTATTCAATGCATTGAGGAAGAGTATACTAGTCCCACTTCTTCGAAAACTGGGCCTGGAATCATCATAACGTGTTCTTTTTTTCGTTTGGTGCCACCGCTCTAGGGGACAGCCACAGGGATGTTCTTTTTGCCGTTCAGGCTTATATCACTGTAAATGAAAGAACCTCAAGCCAAAGTTCATCGAACAACAATAATTGGTCCTTTAAATCAGCAACTAATTGCAAAAAATAATTAGTGGACCTAGTACTGCAATTATGGGACGCATTCGCCTTCTACTCGGCCTATCCTCTCCGATTGGAATATGTGCCATGCGCGGAGGACAAGAAGAAGAAGAAGAAAGCAGGAGAGGGTATAGGGCAGTGCGATAAAGTAAAATAAAAATAATAAGCTGTGGCTTAGCTCGGCCACACCAGGATATACGTAGCGTTAGTTACGAATGGACGGAAGGGTGGACAAACGAATCACGGATGGACAAATGGACGGACGGACTAACTAGCGAATGAGTTACTTCACACGTGTCAAGTGCCAGCCTCTTAGTGACACGTCACTCCAGGAACTTCCAGGCCTTTTTTTGTGCGCCATCTGTGCGTCATGTGACGTCACTGCTCGCCGCTTAACATCTTAAAATATATGTTTTTCTATGTGGCTTAACCTCGATCAATGTTGCTTACGCTACAAAAGTAGTTGTTCAGACACGCACACGCATACCTCCGCGCGAGAAGGGTTGCTAATTCTGTTTTTTTTTTAAAAAAGGGCGCGTGCATGTAACTGAGAGGGGCTGTATATGGGTTCACTTTTTCGGAGACTTATTTCTACTGTTTGACAGTACTGAGACTGTTGATCAGGAATATGGAATGTAAAAGGCAGGAAAACAAATTAAGGATGTGTCTAGTGGGCTACTCTGCATGTTGAGAAAGAAAACTTGGTGAGAAAATATCAGAAAATTTTGGCAATGTGACGTAATTGATGCAGAGGGAGTTTATGAGAAGACACTATGGAATGTTCTCAATTACTTTTTTTCGTTGTTAACCAGAAGGGAACGGACATAAAAATGCAGAGAGTTTACAACAGGTTTTTAGATAGGCTGGCCATCGTTAGCTGGATAAATGTTATGAAGGGAATTTATATAGAGCATGCATACCAGCAGAAAAAAAACTTCGTTTAAATAAGGTGTATTTATCGATTGATTCAAGGCTTGTTTTTATCGCCGCGTGTTCTCAACAACCGTATGGATGCGTTCAACACCTTCTGCACTGAGCATGGTGTTACCTTGTGGCCTCAAATTCCTTCTGACAATGGGTGATAACTAAGTGCTTCTAGCGCATTTGAAAGTCATCTCTCTATGCGCAGCGAAGGCACTCAAACTTGTACAATTACAAATAGGACAGGGAATCATCTCATTTCCGCTGCAGTTGCCATATCTCTAGGGTCGTCGGCCCTTCCGATCCGAAATAAATACGCTCACGTGAGGGCCCCGCCTGACCACAGGGGGCACATACGCAATCCCCTCAGCTTGAAGTAGTTCTGCCTGGTTGCAGGCGAAGCCCCCAGGTTCCCACCCGAGCCACGGGGACGAGAGCTGGTGAACTCCCTCGACTTCTACTGCGTGAGTCTTAGTTCAAGTGCTAAATAATGATACCTTGTAGCTGTGTCAGCTCCCTCCCACCATCAGCGAAGGACGCTGCCATAATGTTTTCTAGGCGGTTTTTAGCATGCGTGACCCTCACACCCTTCCAAAAATGAACAGCCGAAGCTGTGACGTCAGCTTTTGTACTCCCGCAAACCAGCCCAGAAAGAAAGTGATCCTTGCCTCCGTTGAAGAAAGTCTACCTACAACTTAAGATGTCTGGAGAGGCGCCGCCGTGATGACCAAAGCGCGGCAGCTGATCGCCTCGCACACTGAAGAAATTGTCCCGTTTATTCACTCGGAAACGTTCTCCGATGCCAGGGTCAGCAGCTGTCCGGGTCATGAAGTCGGTCCACAGTGCTCGCCCATTGGGCCTGGCTTGCTTACGTTTGCCTTTGAGAGAAAAACATGCCGCAGACTTCAAAGTTATGTATTACTATCGTTAATTATTTAGATATACAGTGGGTGCTGTCATATGCAATATGAAGTACGAACAGCTCGAATTTAACAAGAGGTTACAAGAAGAGATACAGACAAGGGCTGACTAGCAACTGAAGTTTATTCCACGCGAAAGAAAAATATATACAGGAAAAACACGAAACAAAAACAATAAATAAAGAATTATAAATACATAACAATAATTTTATCACACACGCTTTTCCAAACATATATTTCTTTTGTTGATAAGCAGACATGCCGCACTGATGCATATTGAACCTTCTTGTGCGATGTGGGCGGCTTCGATGATTTTGCGTGTGCGCCGCTCCTCATGTCTGCCGACGATTCCCATCTGCCATATATACATGGGATGACCTTATCGGCTGGGCCGTGACCATGCATGGATATCGCTGTGGTCTCGTATTTACTGATACGCTATTTGGAGCCTTTTCTTTTTCCGGATTCCTTACGACGGAGACGTTTTATGCCAGCTACTAAATGTTGATTGGATCAGCGGTGCATTGATGCTGCCTCGGTGTCGAAGAAGACGGACTGGGCCTGTGACTGCGTCTGTATGAGCTCTAGTACGTTTTAATTGAGTTCCGCAGAATCCAGCCAGGTCACGGAAGGCTTTCGAATGGGATTATTGACAACCACCCGTTTCTGGTACAGCATGTGGGTCGTTGAGGTGTTATGTAGCTCACCATGATGTCGAAAGGCATGTCTTGGAACTGTGCACTGAGAAAATTCTGAAGGGACAACCATTGATTGTGCTGAACGTGCAGCAGGTCTCTCTTTCTGACTGGCCCCTCACTCATTTTCACATTCACCCCACAAAGCAGAAAGAATTATCCGAGGGGAAGAGGACACAAGTGCCATTGGCCCAGATGATGTGTGGCCAACGCCCCTGATGAACGCACCAGTGGAACAGCGGCATCACTTTTCGCATTTCACTTTGAAGTCACACCGTACTCAAGTATATTCACCACAGTTACCTCCGTGTCAAGTATCGCTCATAAAAAACATACGTCTTAAAGTAGTTCTATAAGCTTTTAGTTTGCCTTATGTGAAAATGTCTCTATCACTGACCGAACGGTCCAAAGATCCAATGCTTAGGGAAGAGAAACAGGCTTTCATTACAGCGAAAGCTGTTATGAGATCACAACTCGGGTCACGCGCTGTTGCATGTTGTCCGCCACCACCGGTGTCCGTAACCACATCGTGCAAAAAACGTTGCACCAATGACACAGTGGGGCTTGAACCGAATCCTTTGTGAGACAGATCAACATTCTACAACTATGTAACCTGTTCTCAAACTTACCTTAGTCAGGCATAACCTAGGACCAACGGCACAGTGGGGCTCGAACCCACGTCCACTGGGTGCCAGCCCGGTATTCTACCACTGAGCTACTCCGGTGCTTGTTACTTGTCAAACTTGCCTTAGGCAGGCTTGATGTCGGGAAAGCAATCGCGTTAATACGACTTATAAGACGTTTTACTACAGTGAAAAAACAACCAGTCGCACAACGCGATTGGAGTAACGAGCGGGCCGTCCAACCCATTATAAAATCTTGTTCTTGTTTCCCTATCAACTGTGTCGCATACCCACTTCAGCCATAATTCATCGTCGTCAGCCACTGCATGGACAATAGGCGCAAAATTCTTAGCAAGTGTTTAGCGCATACCACGCTTCTCAGAAGAATGACGAAAAGTATAGCATAGCGAATGGCGGCCTACTACCCAAAACTTTATTATTATTGCCCTAGTGGGTACCAAGCAAGTGTGCTTGCAGTAGTTACCCAATGAGTGTTTTGAAAAGGCTCTGAAAGGCCGCTCTTCTAGCTTTTGCTGTGACTGAGCTGCGCCTACCAAGCAGGGCTGGCGTTTTTTAACCATAACCAAGCTAACAATAATATAGTGACCGAGGTTTCTAGGGCCAAAGTCATATTACTACGAGGCACGTAACAGGACTCCGCAAATTTCAACAATCTGGTGTTCTTTAACGCGCGCTGACATGCTACAGTTCACGAGCCTCTATAGCACTTTGCCTGCATCAAAATGCATCTTTAGTCACAAATCTAGGCAGACTCGCTGTCCGCCAAGACTTCAAACAGTAACACGTTTTAAGCGGAAGCTATAAGAGACGCGAGGGAAGATACACCCTGTATTACGGTTATACCGTGGCCAAACCAAATGGTCCACGTCGGCCGTAGATGACAGTATACCGTCGATTCAGCCACTTTTCGTGCACGACAAGGCGAGCGAATAGACGTCGTCGTAACGGGCAGTCCGTGTAGAATCAATCAAAAGGATGGAGCCAGTCTTGTGGTTCTCGCACGTCAGCGCCAAACCCAAGGGGGGATTGCGCCGGGATCTGCGATAGCGTAGAAAACATAATCCAATCGCGTTTGCGCACCGGGAAGCAAGACGTGTTCCGGCCAATGTGGATTCCGGGATCACACGTACGCTCCTTTCTTTTACATTTCTCTCTCGAAGTCGATACGCGGTAGCTCACCGCGAAGTACGCAACTAGAGTGTAGCGCATCGGAAGGAAGGAAATGTTGGGCGAGACCTAAAAGGAAAGCAATCAACTTGCTTTGGCATTTCGCCGAACGGAGCACTCATCTAATGAAACACGTCCCTTTTTTTTTTTTCACTCTGAGTGGCCATTAGTGCTAATCACGGCATTTTCCTTACGCTCTGCCCCTTTCTGCACGCGGGATGTAGCTACTTCGGAGGTGTCCGGCGTAATCCTCGATTCGGCAGTTTCTGTCTTTCCTTCTATTCCTTTTTGCTTTTTTTTTAGCCGTCGGCACTCTCCTTAGTATATTCCCACATGATGAGTCCCCTTTTTTTTTACGCTACTCTGTTATTACCGTATTTACTCAACAGTTGTCCACATCAGTAGTACAGTGGCTACGGTAATCAGTTGCTCACCCAAAGGTCGCGAGTTCGATCCCGGTCGTGGAGGCCGCATTTCAGTGGAGGTGAATTGTGAGAAGCCCGTATACTGTGCGATACTAGTGCACGTTAGAGAACCCCGGATGGTCTAAATTTCCATGGCCCTCTATTGCGGTGTTCCCCATAATGACATCGTGTGTTCGAGACTTAAAGCGACGCATATTATTTACTCAATTGTTACGCCGCCAAGATGGTGACGCGAGGGGTAATTTTTCATTGCGTCAAAAAAAGAAGAATAGAGTAAAACCTCGGTTATAAAAATCTTTTGGGGTCACCGAAATTATTCGTTTCGTTTGGCATTTGAATCACCAGAAAATGTGCGAAACGGACCCTTTTTCAAAATATGCAAGTGCGCTTCTCTACACTGCATATTTGTTCAAGTAATCGCGGCACCTGTTCTGCTTCAAAAAGAGACGCGGTTCTAGTTTAAGGTGCTGGGGCTTGCCTATTACGAGTGTTCATATCAAGAGAGCCGACTCTACATTTTTCGACTTCATTGCGTAAGCAAACCGCACTTGAACAGGCTCTGTTTGCAGTAAGTGACTAGCCTCCATTTCTTGTTCAAACTGCATAGCAGGAGAGCAAACTTTAAAATTTTGAAAAGGGTCTATTAGAATGCGATGAAAGAAAGCTAATCAACGTTTTCACGCCTATTTTCTCAGATCCACAGCAACGTCACGAACGCCTCTTAATGATTGCCAGCGAAGTTTTTTAGACGTCGAATATGGTACGTGCACCCGTGAGTATAAGGCTCTTGCGCGAGTGTGTAACTGATGAACCAGATGTGCTGTGACCTGCGACTTCCAGCCCCTTCAAAAGAGTGCCTACTTTGGCTGGTTGGTATTGAATGGTGAAAGAAATATACCTGCTTAGTGCGTAATAAACGTTCCTTTTCCTATCTGTCTTTTTTTTTCTGGAACGTTCCCAGCGCACTGAGAAAGTGTAGCACCTTCTTCATCTTTGTGCGCTTTTTGGCATGACATAAGAATACTGAGGCAAAGAGCTACGCTAGGAGTGCTTTGTACGCGACAAATGAAAGCCTACGAACTTTGGAACCTCTGTTATTTGTTGAAGAGCGTAGCCCGAGTTCAACCGTGCCTTGTATATCTTTGTGTGTGCGTTTGTGTATGTGCGTGTATATGTATGCTAGCAAATTTTTTTTAAAAATTGAGGGGAGAGGGGGGTAGGTTGAACTCCTCTCCTGACTACGCGTATGCATTTGTTTACACATTATGTTATGTCAACGGTGTTTGGGAGGTTTTTCGGGGGAGATTCATGGCTGTTTCTGCACAGCCGTAAAGATTACAAGTGTGCGCGTGCCTAACAATCGTGCATGACGTTTTAAGAGCAAGCTCATTTGTCTATATCATCCGCTCCATCTTTAGATCTTTGTCCACGTTTAATAGAATGTTTGATTCATGAGGAGATGGCTTGCATCGACGTGGCACGTTACAACGAAGCGCAGTGACAGCCGCATTTGTCGACACATAAAAAAAGAACAGTGCCAACGCCATCTGTAGTCTAAACGGGAAAACACAGTAAGATGCATCAGTGCCTCCAAGATTCGCACGCAGAATTTCGGAGGTTACGATGCGCCACTGAAAGCTTTTTTTTTTTCTGGCCACGGAGTAAACAAAGCATTTTCCTATACTAGAATTTTGACGCCGGCGACGCGGCCTCCATGTTTAAGGGCCCTTTAATTTATTTTGATTTCTGTCAGCATTGAAGAGTTACTGACGCAAACATTTTCTGTATTTTCTTTTGTGAAATGAATTCAAGAAGCTAGAAAAATAGGCTTGTGAGCGTGAGTGTGAGCGTAAGCTCAGTCTGAAAAAGCAATTTTTGTATGCTTTTTGAAAGCCTACTGTACCCTAACGTTACCACACCATTTGAACTTCTCGTGTTATGCTCGCTCAAGATGTAACGTTCGCACGACCATTCCTTACCTGGCTCCGCGACTTGTGACGAATAAACATTCCTTTTGAGCGCATCTTATTACGTGCAAAACATCGTTTCGAATTTGTCGGTCTTGACGTCATCACATCTAGCCTTACTTGTCTGTGACGTCATCAGAACTGAGGCTTTAGCCTGACGTCACGTCAGTGTTGATGTTAGTAGGTTCGGCATGTGGAACTGAACTTTGACGTCAATAGCAAATATATAACGAGCATTTAATGAATCACTGGACGGCTACGGTGATTAAGTGATTATGGTGATATGCTCAACTGCTGACCCGAAGGTCACAGGATCGAATCCCGGCCGCGAATCCCAGCCTAAAACATTTTCGCCTTCTGTGGAGGCGAAAATGCTTCAATTCCGTGTGCTTATATTTAGGGGCACGTTAAAAAACCCCAGGTGGCCGAAAGTTCCACAGCTTTTCACTACAGCGTCTATCATAATCACGTGATGGCTTTTAGACGTTAAACTTCTAAAGTTGTTGTTGTTATTAACCCTTAATTACACTCCAGTTAAAAAAAGGCAAACAAATGGCCCCTACGCTTTCTTTGCGCTTAATTGTCTGTTGAATTGATTCAGTGGCGCAAGTATAGTGACCGCTTAGGCGCGACAGCCGCCGCGGACTGCCTGCACGGGGCGCGTTCTCAAAATACCTCCGGTGCGCTCCATTATCAAAGCTCGTAAGGAACACCTGTGTCCGCCGTGGGCGCGCGAGCTCAGTTGCGAGTGGCTATACGTTAGCCGTCTTCTCGTGCGTGCCGCAGTGCATCGAGCCATTTGTATGTGTAGTGTATAACGACCTACTGAAGTGGGAGCCCCGCGGATCGATGCTGTACTTCTCCACTGATCGTGGGCTGTTGTCGGCCTTTGCTTGTTTTCTTTTCCCTCAAATACGCGGGCACTAACCAGGTGCGTCATTGACGATACCGACAATGACCCGATTGAATCTTTGCTTCATGGTTCTTTTTGACCGACAGCGGGAAACACGAAGCAAACATTCAACCTTGCTGTCTTCCTTCCATGCTGTGAGAACATATTGAAGTCATTATAGACAATTAATTATCAATTAATGTCGTGAATATGACATGCAATATTATCGAATACTTAATATAGGTATGTGCTCAAGTCTAAGACGTGTTTATGTTATGTGGCTCGTATGGGCAGATTTGATTTATGTTGACGACAGGTATTCTCAGAGGCACTATTTATCACATTTCGGACACTTTTTTTTTTTCATTACGATGCTGTAGTCTGATATGTGCATCCATGGGTTTACTTTCCATGTATGTTTATCTTTTGCGTTTTATGCTCGATCTCCACTTAAGAGGTAAAGAGTGGCCAGTCGTTTGTGCTTCAACAATTCCTGTTACATCCTATTGATTAAAAAAAAACGTTTATGGCCAAAGTTGGCTGCTGACCAGAAAGTCTCGGTTTCTACCCAGCTATGGCAGTCAAAATTTGGTAACTACAAAACTGCGCCAAAATGCGACAAGAAACAGAGAAGGCACACACCCAAGTGCAGGTGGGAAAAGTAACACATAAAAGGTGCCCATACAACTAGTAATATAACTTAAGAGTACTGAACGCCAGGCGAATCGGTAATTCATAACTGCAAAACTGCGCGAAAAAGGGACACGACACAGAGAAGACACACACCCACAAGCGCAGTTTGGTTATTACGAATTACCAACTCGCCCAGCGTTCAGAACTCTCAAAGTTTCGTAGTGGTGAAAAGCTAGAAGCCCGTGTATTGCGCAACGTCAGGGTACGTTAAAGAACAGCCGATGGTAGAAATTTCCAGAGTCCTCGGCAACGGCATGCTTCGAAATTACAACACCGCGTTTTTGCGTAAACTCCTACAAACTGTTAGTATTAGTTCTGTGTATTCGTCACTGGTCCCTTTAACCTACGGTTCACCCAAATCTATAAGCTGATGGTCGCACCACTTACGTTGGGAGTGCTGGAGAACATTTATCCCGGATCCCTCTTCAGACACCGAAATCAGTCGGTCGGTCGGTCGGTCGGTCGGTCGGACCCTCGTGGAGGCAGGCAAAGCGAGTCCCACCGCCAATACATTTCTGAACTGCGTTTAAAAAAACAAAAGTGCTACGAAATCAACAGTTCTGGCTCAATATACGAGTTATATTGGATGCATATGACATCGGAGCATAATGGTACCTTTTTACGTGGCCATTGGATCCGCCTCCGTGGTACAACAAAACAAAAATTTGACAAAGTGCAATAAAACCTTGTTAATTCGGATTTTCCAGGACCGAAAAAAATGTCCGTATCAACCGAAATTTGAGTTATCGAAATTACCAAGTGTAGAGATAGTCCTATTATGTCATGCCATTTTTTTTATTTTTTGGTGAATGCCCGAGGCCCGTGGACATAGCTTTAGATACACGTTAAGGAGCCTCGGTGGGTCTACATATCCGAGGCCCTTCACTTTGGCGTCTCTCTTAATAATATCATGGTTTCGGGACGTTAAGCCTCAAGAAAAATTGATACGCAAACCATGCACTTACTTTACATAAGACGTGTAAAAGCCGCCATTATCTCGCCACTTTGTTCAAAATGTGGCCACGGCTCAAGACCTCCCTGTCTTAACTGATTCCGAAATAGGCTTACCCGAAACAGTGTCACCGTCGTTTACCATACACTTCACGCTAACGAGGATGTTGATGCTGTCTCTTGGCTCGGTTGTTTGCGAACGCCGTTATCGCTCCTTCTCGTCGCGAAATACCGAAAGAGTAAGTTAGTAACCTGCGCTTCGCCGATGACATTGCATTGCTGAGTAACTCAGGGTATGAATTGCAACTCATGATTACGGAGTTAGACAAGGAGAGCAGAAAGGTGGGTCTTAAAATTAATCTGCAGAAAACGAAAGTAATGTACAACAACCCCAGAAAAGAGCAGCGCTTCGAGATAGGTAATAGTGCACTTCAAGTTGTAGAAGACTATGTCTACTTAGGGCAGGTAATAACCGCGGAGCCGAACCAGGAGATTGAAGTAACTAGAAGAATAAAAATGGGATGGAGCACATTTGGCAAGCACTCTCAAATTATGACAGGTAGATTGCCACTATCCCTCAAGAGGAAGGTATATAACAGCTGCATCTTGCCGGTACTTAGCTACGGAGCAGAAACCTGGAGACTTACAAAGAGGGTTTAGCTCAAATTGAGGACGACGCAGCGAAGAAATGGAAAGAAAAATGGTAGGTGTAACCTTAAAAGACAAGAAGAGAGCAGAGTGGGTTAAGGAAAAAAACGGGGGTTAAGGATATCATAGCTGAAATCAAGAAGAAGAAATGGACATGGGCCGGGCATGTAGCGCGTAGAAGACAGGATAACCGCTGGTAATTAAGGGTAACTGACTGGATTCTCAGAGAAGGCAAGTGGGTTAGGGGGAGACAGAAGGTTAGGTGGGCAGATGAGATTAATGAGTTTGCGGGTATAAATTGGCAGCAGCAAGCACAGGACCGGGTTAACTGGCGGAACATAGGAGAGGCCTTTGTCCTGCAGTGGACGTAGTCAGGCTGGTGATGATGATGATGATGAAGTTTGCGCCGCTATTGCAGTTTAGTATGACCGAATTAACGACTTTGATGCCATTGAACAGAGGCGAAGCCACAATTGTAGGGGTGAAACTTTTTTTAGGCGAGGTTTGTTCGTTGGAGTGGGCAGTACAGCCGAGATGAAGAGAATGGTGATGATGATGATGACGGACAACAACTGGCTTGTGTAGTACGTTACGTCTCGAGATTCTGTATGATGCATTTCATGTGACTGCAAACAACAAGCTACTAGGAGGGGAACGTGCACTCGCCTCGTCTTTGCCAACTTCAGGCTACAACCAATGCCACAAAGCAACAATAATGGAGGCAAAATGATATTCACAATTCAGCACAACATACCAGCTATGACCAGTAAGCCTTGTATATGATTCTACACCGCTTCGTCACTCATACACAGCCGTGAGTGGCCAAAGCCACGGGTTATCTACGGTAACACCGAACGACCCTATCGCTTCACTCACTCATCATCGTACATTTCGTGGATATGCCATGTTTTTTTTTGTCTTTTGTTGTTTTTAGGGGGGAGAGAAATCTTCTACTATAGTTTATGTATGTTCATCCGTGTGTTTGTATGTCAGCGCGTGCACGCATACATGCGCAAACAGTGTATGCGTATATTTATACGCGCACGTGCGCAGGCAAAGTCTTAAAATATTCAGAAAGTTCGAACCCCCCAGCCTTCCTCCCGCCCCCTCCTTGACTATTCCTTTTGGGGCGTTAAACCCCACATATCAATATATCAATCAATCCTTGACTATTCCTCTGCCATTCAACAGTGAATATGATCCAGGGAAGAACACGAGTCCGAATCATCTGATCTTATGACCCAGTGGATTTCGAAATAACGGACTTTGAAAGACTACGGGCGCGTGGACCAAACCCCTAGGCGTGATTGTTGCTGTCAGACACCTAAGTACAGGATTAGGATCACCTCCACTTTTCGTCGGCTTCGCCCTGAACACAAATATGAACGTGCGTTCGCTCATTACGGCTACACCGGTATGGCGTACCAGCGGAAGCTTCACAGCGCTCACCACTCGAATGCACAAAAGCCTTCGCGCCTATCGTCGAATGGCCACGCGCCGTAGCGACACGACGCAACCGCCTTGCGGCGAAAAACAAAACAAATAAACAAACAAGCATTGAGAGGAAAACAACGAGTTTTCTTTTGGGAGGGGGGGGGGGGAGGAGACAGAGTCGGGTCGAGGAATCGCTTCGCTTGTTCACATATTCAGAAATCCCTCCTTTCCGAGTTTCTGCGTAATAACACGGCGACAAGCTTTAGCGGTATGTAAGCCTGTGCCGTGTTTGCACTGAGCGTTGCTGCGAACGCTGCAGCTCGCGTACGTATAGCGCATATATATGCGATGCTTTTCCTTACCGACGTCTTGAACGGCGAAGGAAGCCGCCTCCGGCGCTTTTGTTTTCACGAACGCGTCGTCGTTTTCACGTCGTCGCCATCGTCGTTGTATGCCCGAAGAGCTCCAGGCGGAGTAAAGAAACAGTTCGAACAGCCCTCCTTGTGGACTCTGCGTATGCGCCGTGCATCCAGAATTGAAGAGTGAAACAAGACAGCTTTGCTTCGTGGAAAGAAAAAACAAGGAAGAAACACTGCGTAGGTGTATACAGCGAAGCGTTCTGCGTTTCGTTTTTGCGCTTTCGCTCGTGTTAGGCAGCGAGCGGCATAACGCAGCATTTTCTTTTTTTCATATTCCGAGCGCCACGCGTTTCGAAACTACTTTTCTTCCTGCTCGCAGAGACGCTTATATCGGTCGCATAATAAAGCCCGAACGGTGCAACAGTGCGAGGAACAGAAGCTCTCGCTGTTTACTCCGAGATCCACGGCCGCGCGCTGAAGTGGATACGACACCCCACGCGATTTGTGCTTCCCCGGTGATTTCTGCAGCCTCGCGTTCTCGAAGTGAAACCGCGCATTCTGGAGAAGCAGTTTTAAAGAGACTCTTCAATTTTTTTATGAATCTTTGTTGTTGTTTTTTATCTCGATTGCCGCCGTCTCATGGATGGAATGCATTACGTACTTTTAAAACTTTGTCGCGCAACTCAATAAGTGCACCTAGACTGAATGAAGATGATATCGAATTTCCGTCGAAAACTCCCTTTGCCCTTTCGACATCACTTCCCACTTCCGCCAGGTGACTTCCGGGTCACGCCTACTTTCCGTAAAGTCACTTTCCTTTAGGCAATTGGCTTCCGGGACCACACTTTCGCTCTTAAGTTCATTCCCGTTTCCTACTTCAAGCATACGTGTAGCTTCCCTACCCTTATGTTCACCACTAGATTCGACTTCCTATATGCAGCTACTTCCCCTTGGTATAGTCTACACTTCCGGTCATTGTCTTCATTTCTAGTACACTCGACAGCTTAGTTGACAAGCCGCTGTCAGAGGAAAGTATATTACGCCATCGTCTAGACTCATCATCACAGAAAACGGCCGTGCTAGCGCTACTGGGCTTCTTGCGAACTACTGGCCTGTCGCAACGACCCTGAGTGGATTTAGTTTCTGTTTGCATGTGTGTCTGTATTTTTTGTTCTTATTTACTTTTATCTCTTTCTCTCTCTTTCAATCCTCTATTCCCCAACCCCAGTTCAGGGTAGCATACCAGATTCTATCATATGGTTAACCTCCCTTTTCCTTTTTCTCGTTTCTCTCTCTGGTTCTTGTCAACTTTAGGAAGACTTTTTAAGTAAATTCTGTCTTCGCTGTCTGTATAGAATCAAACAGGTGCTGATACATATCTTGCAATTATTTAGAGAGTGAATCTTGTTAGCTCCCTATTTCGCTAGTTCCTCCCTGCTCCTGCATTTCGCATTCGAAACGTTGTATATTCTTTTGACAACGTTCCGCGGACACAAAGCGAAACCTTGTGCTACACGAGTTAGCAGGCGAGGTATGCCGCAGTAAGCTTTCAAGGCTTCTTTCTGCAGTACCATATCTCGGAGCTGGTGTATCTAAGACACGCAGTTTACACTTACCAGCAGTTTTGCGCGTTTACTGAAACGTAATCAAGTGAACGAAGTGCGCGAAAATCAAATTTTCAGGAGCACCAAGTGCTGGACTTTGTGTCATTTGATTATTACGGATGTGTTATTACTATTAGTATTCATGGCATATGTCGGGATAAATTATTTACGCAAGATATAACAAGCGGAGGAAGATCCTATGTTCGTTATAAAGTGTCACGTTGGCTTGGTCGGCGCAATAAATTGATTGTAAAATCTGAGCCACTCACTCTCACAAAATGAACAGAAGGTAGCAATGAATAGGCTATTACCACATCGCGTCGATCTCAGTTTTACGTTCGCTCCAGTAGTTACGATTATGATCCAACTGACCCGAATTACGGTTGGTATAGTGACCGGAAAAGAGCATGACAAAGATTTCCACTCAGTGGCCAGTGTGTTGGTCATTGTGAAAAATACTTAATCAGCCAGAACCGTTCAACATCATGCATGTCGTAAGGCCGCACTCTGGTGAGCGTCTCACTTATACCTATATCGTCTGCATTCACACGAAACATGTTTCGGGTATTTTGGGACGTTAAATTAAACGCACAGTGGGGAGCCCAACAGTTTAACAATGTTCTCAATCCTTTCGACCCGGGCAGTGTCGCTTGACACCCCTAGCATCTAATAAACGACACCTATCTTGCCAATTCTTCGGGCAGTATTTCTTCAATGATCACCGTGGTGGTCGACTTCACCATTGCGGATTTTTTGTTTGTGGAGAGCTCAAAAGAGAAACACGCCCCACCGAAGTCTTGGGTGACGCCAGGGCGAGTAAGCGTTGTTGTCGGGACTAGGTGCCGAAGTGGTTGCAAGGGCTTAGACTGCGTAGAAAAAGACTTGATTCAAATTTTGTGCACTGCTATAAGTAACAGCAATATAGAAGCAATTTTTCTCTTTTGACAACCACTGAGTCCTGATGACCTAACTTGACACATTGTATATAAATCTATGAATTGCACCATGTGCTTAATTTTCCCTTATGTAGTTTTTTTGAGCTCCTGTAACCATTGGGCGTTCGGGCATAAGTCTGCCTTGAACAACTATCGTTTCTTCTTAAACTCTCAGAATTCCTGACTTTCTCTGAACAAGCGGAACGGAAGACGTCACCCCCCGGGATGGGGGACCATCCATCCAACGAGACAGCGGGCCCTAGCCGTTTGCATAAGGATGGACCGAATGTGGGTGACCGCGTTGGCGCATCTGCTCCTTGTGATGATTCTACCGAGAGCTCATCAGTGGAAGAGATGGAATCGGAAGCCGACTTCAGGACGTTCCATACCCGCCGGTTGAAAAGGAAGCTTCGCAGGACGTCATCAACGGCGGAGCCACAACCGACGCTAGACAAAGGCAAGCGATGTTTCACCATCTCGTATACACCCATGTCTACATCAGACAACCTGAACTCACTAAACAGGCAGTCATTGACTAATTATTTTGAGCGAGTAGCACCTGCTCAAGTGAATGAAATTCGCATAAACAGCAGGAAAAACATATTGTCAGTTGATGTGACAAACAAAACCATTCTTGACAGACTGAAGGCCGTCACGCAGCTCGGAAGTATTTCAGTTCACGCGTTTCTCGCTCACGGGAAAGGAACAACGACTGGCGTGATAAATCACGTCGACGCTGATATCACAGACGCTGACCTGCAGAATCTTGCGACGTCGACAGTCAGAATCGTGACCATACGCCGCTTCGGGCAGTCTCGCTGCATCAAACTAGTATCTGATTCTGAGACTCTGCCCCCTAGCGTGAAGGTTGGATACGTGAGACATCCCGTGCGCCCTTACGTGCCACGGCCTTTGCAGTGTTACAAGTGCTTCAAGTTGGGACACGTCTGCGCAGTGTGCAAAAGTGAGACAACTTGCCAGCGGTGCGGCGGGTCTCATAAGGTGGAAAACTGCGATACTGCTGTTCCATTGAAATGCCCAAACTGCTCCGGTGCACATGAAGCAACGTCGAAGGAGTGCCCGATGATCAAAGAAGAAATTCGCGTCCTGCGGAAGATGGTCAGAGACAACTCGACACACAGAGAGGCTGTCACGTCCATCCGCCGACACAGACGTCGTTCAAAACGCAGGCACCAGCGGAAGCATAGTAGACATAGGAATGATGCATCACCATCAGCAACAGATGAACATACACGTGCACATTATCAGGCAGCCACACCCATGTTGTACGCACCACGTCCCAGGGATGCAGAAAGTGGACCAACGCCCGCGTTGCACGCCGATGCTTCAGATACTGAGTGGCCTTCGCTACCGACTGGAGCAATAAGAAAGACCACATCATGGGCTGCAACTTCAAAGAGGGCGGAAAATGATAGGCAAGACACTGACAAGAGCCAAACTATGCTGAAGCATCTACTAAAATCTATTCGTGCGATTCTCAACGAGCTACACACACCAGGAGCGAAAACAGCAGTGCAGATCCTCAACGTGCTGGAACCGCTACTGATGACCCTTCCATAAACAGTATGGCGAATTTCTTCGATGAACGTGTGCACACCTCTGCTATAATGCAGTGGAACGCACGAGGTTTGCGAAGCCAATTGTCTGACTTTCGACAACGGATGTATAAGTACAATTTTCCGTTGGTTGTAATATGTGAGCCGAATATGATGTCGTCGTTTCGTATTCCCGGATACGTCACTCTGTGGCCACGTGATGATCGAAATTCGAGCAAAGTAATCAAATGCGTACGTCAAGATTTAACGTACGTGAGACATGCCTTGGCTCCTCATGCTTCTAACGACTATATTTGCCTATCTATAAAACACAAGCAACGTTCAATATCATTCATTGGTGGATACATTCCTCCTAAAAGCCACGTGGACTGTTCCCATCTCTTGTCTGTGCTCCAAGCTTGCCCTGTATCACATGCATTAGTTGGGGATTTTAATGCACATAATCCCATGTGGGGTTCTGCCTCAATGAACACCCGCGGTAGGGACATTGCCGATTTGTGCTCAATCAGAGCCTGATGCCCATTAACGATGGCTCACCTACTTACCTCCGTGGCGAATCGTACAGCAGCTGTCTAGACGTATGTTTTGTGAGCAGAAGTCTCTTGCCTACCACCTGTTGGTTCGTAGACGTTGAAACACATGCAAGTGACCATCTCCCTACATACATACAGCTAAAAGGATTCCGTCGTTCGACTCCCCTGCCTGTGAAAAGCGTAGACTGGCCAGGATTCCAAGCTTCTGTAAATGCTCAGTGCGGGAACATTCAATCTATATCTGAAATAGAAAGCCTAATTGCATACGAAACAACGCATACGAAACTTGTGAATGTGTCGCTACCAAGATCACAACTTGACGCACAATATGAATACCTTCGTGCAATCCGTCGCCGGGCAGAGAGAAAATACAAGAGGACGAAATCACCATCTGACCTATCTACAGCACGCCAAGCACAACGACATGCGACACCTCGATAAGCTCGATAGGCAACGGTGGAGGGTATTTTGTAGCTCTCTTGATCCCAGAAAACCCCTGTCTCGAATATGGCAAACTGTCCGAAGCCTTCAGACACCCACTCAACAGTTGTTCCCTTTCCGATCTTTGGCTCTGAAGCAAGGCCGACCTAAAGTAGAGGTTTCAGAAGATTACTGCCACTTACTCGTAGGTATGTCTTCCTCATCGACATCACCTTAGTGTTTAGCCTCACCGCCATCCAGCGACGATCGCCTCGACTTACCATTCACAATGCACGAACTCGACGCTGCGATTTCTGCGTCCCGACGGTCGTCTGCACCAGGGCCTGACGGAATTACTTATTCAGCTCTATATCACCTCAGCCAGGAAGCAAGGTAGGCTCTCTTGCCGTTCTACAACTCTACGTGAGAAACAGCGACAGTCCCAGAGAGTTGGAAGTGCAGCCGCATAGTGGCCTTACTGAAACCAGGCAAGTGTTCACACGAGTTGTCTTCTTATAGACCCGTTGTCCTAGCCAGTTGCATCGGTAAGGTGATGGAACGCATGGTGCTGGCAAGATTGGAATGGCTGCTGGAGAATAATGTCGGCTTACCAGATTTTATAAATGGCGTCCATAGAGTTCGATCATCTATAGACGGTGTTGTAGATCTAGTTTCTTCTGTTGAAAAGGAAAGACAACGTCGGAGATTGGTAGGGGCCATTTTCTTAGATATAAAGGGCGCGTACGATAGCGTCTACCATGAGGCCATTCTTGACGCACTTGAAGACATCGGCGTAGGTGGCCGACTACATGCATAGATAGGGAGCTATCTCAGAGGACGTACCAGTTTTATGTCGACATCCGATGGTGACACGGCCAGGCACCTCGTAAGCCGTGGAGTTCCGCAAGGCGCCGTCCTGAGCCCCATGCTTTTTAACATAACACTCATTGGCCTTGAAGCTGAGCTTCCCAACGTTGTTAGAATCAGTGCGTATGCGGACGACATATGCATATGGGCATCTGGAGCAACGCGACCACAACTCCGAGCAAGGCTACAACAAGGCACATCAATAACATCTAAGTACTTACGTCGTCAGGGCCTGGAACTTTCAATAGCAAAATGTGCTGCATTGGCATTTACGAAGAAATCAATGTCGCGGTACCCAATCTTCGCTCACGGAGCAGTGATTCCCATGGTCAAGCACCACCGCTATTTAGGGGTCGTCATTGATCGCAACCTGTCCTGGTCAAAGCATAAAGCATGTGACTGTGCTGCGAAACTAACTAATCATTTTTGTGTATGTTCTTCGTGTTATAGCAGGACTGAGATGGGGCCCTTCGGAGAAAAGTCTTCTGCAGCTATACCAGGCATTGTTTGTGGGCTATATAAGGTACAGCTCACCTGTGCTTTCCAGCATGCGGGCAACGTGCCTTCGTACTTTAGAGAGCCTTCAGGCACGAGCACTGAGAATATGCCTTGGCCTGGCACGGTGCACGTCCACCTCTGGCACTATAAAGGAGTCACGCACCTACCCTATACCGGTTTACACGTCCTGTGAGCGTCTTCGAGTGCACCTTCGTCTGCTGACCCGACATGCACAGCACCCGTTGTCTCTGCTACAAGTGGACCGACCAGGCTGTACCTATTCGCCATGCCTCGATACGCATAGGCACATGATCCCTTCAGGCTTTGCACCTGCCGTAATCCCTGCAGTGCCCCCATGGACATTGACTAAACCACTGGTGTGCCTTCACATACGTGGAATTTCGTATAAGTCGCGTGTTTCTTATATTGCCCTCAAGCAACTCACCTTGGCACATTTAGATGACCGATACAGCGACTCTGTGCACATTTACACCGATGGATCCGTAACTTCATCCGCCTCAGCTGCAGCCTTCGTGATCCCTCAACTCAGTCCCTCACTTCGACAACTCCCTCACTCGACAACTGCAGATCCCTCACTTCGACAACTGCAGAACTTGTTGCTATACAAGAAGCCATGAAATTTGTGAACGACCAAGCACCGCGTAAATGGACGATTCTGTCTGACTCAGAATCAGCGCTTCAAGCTATCCATTCTTGCTCAAGAAGAGGCCAATTTTACGCGTTATCGTTAGGCATCGTCCAAGCATTTGACCTAACACACAGGAGCGGTCACTTGATTACACTTCAATGGATTCCTGGACACTGCGGCCTGGTTGGTAACGAAACAGCCGATAGCGAAGCAAGAGCGGCAATATGCAACGCTCCTATGTACGTCAAAGTACCGTATTCGCGAAGTGACGTCAACACATTGTTGAGATCACTCATGCGCGAATGCGCTGCCACTTACTGGTCGCTACCAGATCACCGGAACAAGCGCCTGCGGGAAACAGACCACGGTATGACTTTTGGTCTTCCAGATAAAATCAGCCGAAGACATGCTAATATACTGCACCGAATTTGCCTGGGCGTCGCCTTCACTCGCCACTACACCCACCTAATCGGCCGTGCGGACAGCCCGAATTGTGAACGCTGCCAAGTGCGCGAAACGATAGCTCACATGTTTTGTGACTGTGCATTATACGTGGCGCAAAGAAAAATGCTAACTGCAACATTGGCAAGCATTGGACGAACACTATCAAGTGAAAGCCACATATTGTCAGCAATGAACGACCAAACAGTGTCAAAAACTGCTACAAAGGCTGTTCTAGACTTTATAAAAAAGCACTGGACTAGAAACTAGACTGTAGGGTACTATGCTAAGTGGCTACTGTACATACGCACCACCTCTTCTTGTCCCCATCATCACCCTTCATCCCTCTTTCCTTCCCCTTTCCTTTATCCCCTCTGTAGAGTAGCAGGCTAGAGCGAACTAGCTCAGGCCGACCTCTCTGCCTTCTAATAAATTCTCACTCTCTCTCTGTAACCATTAAGAGCACACACACAAACACACACACACACACACGCACACTCACACATACATACATATTTGGTGTTCTTTAACGTGCTCATTATTCATATCAATAATAGTAATAAAACCCTTTTCGTGTGTTTTGAAATGACTATTATTCCTAAACGTACTAAGATTATACAGCATGAGGGTCATGTAGCAGTACTAAGTGTGAGATTACCAGCTCCAACCTAAATTACACTAATTTAAACATTGTAGTGCGGCACATCACTGCATTAGTGCTTCACTTAGAATACCGTGCGTTAGCGGCTTCATAAAAAATTAGGATGAATACGATCCCTTTCCCCCAACTCTAACGACAATGCTCACCTTGTCGAACGCTAAGTCACCATCCGCAATTATTCATTCCAATTCTGTAGCGACGCATTATCGTTCAAACTTCTGCAAATACATTAGTAACCATCGTCTCAGGATATCGGTAAGGGCACACATCCACTCCATTCGATGTCCGAGCATTGATATCCTCCATCCGGTCACGCCGTCCTGGTCTCGGCAAAGCCATGGTGCTGTCCCTCGAGGACTTGCTTCCAACCACCTCCTCTCTTTTTGCTCTACGTCATCACCCCAGGCAAGTCTCGTTCGTCGAGCGTCGTTGTCCTCGTCTTCCATTACGACGAAATCTTGAGGAGGCACACGGCAGGCGCGAGAGGGCGCGGCACGTGGCATAAACCCGCGGTCCCCGCACACTTAGCATACCAAATTCGCGCGCCGGCACAACCTTCCCCATCTACCCCGGTACCCTTTCCAACACCCTCCTCAAGCCAAGACCTGCGTCCCTCTTTCGCCAGAAGTAGTGGAGGTTAAGGGTGCGGGGTTGGGCCGCTGCGGCAAACTGAAATTTTCCGGCCTCGCGCACAGCCTTCCACTTTGCACGCAAAAGACGTTTTCCTCGCGCGTCTAGCGCAAAGGTGGCCGGGGATAGAAACAAAAAAAGAAGAAAGGTGAACGGGAAGAACGGGGAGAGTGGGAGGGGAAAAAATATCCCGGCTCCGCAGCATGGCGTGCACAGTGTTTCACACCCTCTCTCCACTTTTCCAGCCGCCGCAGAAGCCAACCCCCTCCCCCTCTCCTGTGCCGCTTCGGTCCTCACATAAATACGCAATTGCCGTCGTGTCGAGTAGGGCGTACTGGCTGTGGCTTCGGCTCTGGCTTGCCTTGTTTTCGATGACACTCGCACGCCTCTTCTCGCGGAGCTCTCTTATAGCGCTTCGCTCCATCCACCGGGGAACAGACTTGTTCGTGCGGTCTTTTTGTATGCAACGCGTCTGATGTTCCTTTTGTTTTCTTTCCTTCCGTTAGCCTCTATCTCTCTCGGTCTTTCCTTTTTTCTGCTCCTTGCTTCTTTGTTTTCGCGTCTATGCGTGTCTCTTGTTTTGTTATTCTCTCCCACAAACACTGTACCGAGGCTTCTGCTCGTAGTATACACACGTAGGTGGTTTGGGCCTGAGAGCTTCATTTTCGAAATATACAGTACGCCTCTATGCAGATAGATAGATAGATAGATAGATAGATAGATAGATAGATAGATATATAGATAGATAGATAGATAGATAGATAGATAGATAGATAGATAGATAGATAGATAGATAGATAGATAGATAGATAGATAGATAGATAGATAGATAGATAGATAGATAGATAGATAGATAGATAGATAGATAGATAGACATACAGACAGACAGACAGACAGACAGACAGATAGATAGATAGATAGATAGATAGATAGATAGATAGATAGATAGATAGATAGATAGATAGATAGATAGATAGATAGATAGATAGATAGATAGATAGATAGATAGATAGATAGATAGATAGATAGATAGATAGATAGATAGATAGATAGATAGATAGATAGATAGATAGATAGATAGATAGATAGATAGTCTTAGTACAGTCTAAGTAGACACCCAGTGCGGTGATGACGTTGCTATAACTTGCAAGATGGTTGTGAGAACAACATGCGGCAACTTTTCAGTACTTTCTATTCTGTTTCAGAAAGAACCGAAACTCGTTTAAGATATTCTGGCATTTATCGCGCAAAATAACAAGATGATTAAGATGTCTGCCATGGTTAGAGTTTCCAGATTATTTTAACCGTGTCCCGTTGTTTCAAAGTCTACCTAAAACTTGGCGCACGTCATTTCATTTTTCATTGAGGTCCAGGTTCTGAAGACAAGTTGCAGGTTAAAAAAATGGCGGCACAAACTTCAAACATGCAGCACCTAGAGATGTTCTCACTGCTTAGGTATGTTTAAACAAAAAATAAAAAAAGTACAGATCTGCCACATTCTTTTTAAAGCAGTCGTGCTAATTACAAAGCATAAACTCAGCCGTTCTAGGGACCTTTCTTCTTTTAGGCACTACTCAGTGAAACAAAGAAACAAAAAAAGAACACGCTTGCCTATGCCTTCTCTGGGAGAGTTCCTGTATCCACGCCAAGACTCGCGTGAAGTCATTAGATGCTCGTTAGTCCTGGGAATAGTGCGCTCTACAAGGCGCCCTGCGAGCTCCTACGGTAAGTGAGGAACTGTGCCTCAACTGTGTTATAACAAGAATGACCAAACCGCCATGCCAGTACCAGACGCTGCGCTTCGAAAATACGTTCGATAATGTGAAATGGTCCTGCAGTTATCCTGTCTTGCCACTCGGGTGCAGTATGGCATAAGGTAACGTTGACGACAACAAAAATTGCCCGATGTATGGTAGGAGCAGTGACCGCAATGTTTCTTTGCCGTAAATGAGGTTGCGGGTTCGATTCTTGGTCGGGCCGACCACGTTCCGCTGCCATGTATTCATATGCATGACTCTTTAGGTTCCCCCTATTCTTCTTGCAAGCTTAACGGCAATTAGCTATATGTCTCTTTTTTGTTTGTTTCTCTCATTCAACCTTCAATTTAGACTCACATATTATCTGAACTGGGGATCTAAAGGCCTTCGCTGCAAACGTCTTTAATGAAAAATGCGCCTTTTCAACGACCAATGCCGCGGAAACTCTACGAGCGAAATAGCGGTGAAGGGAACACAGAGGCCGTGTTCAGGAGTACAGGTGACGTTTGCAGGCGGCACAACTCGCCGCTTGTGCAAGCGAACGATTCGCGCTGGTTTGTTTGTAAGCGCATGGTGGTGACGCGTCCGCGAACAGCTTTCATAGAGGGCGCTCTTTCGTGCTTGTGTGAGGCGAAGTGGGGTTGCTTCAGAATGCTTACGTGGTCTTTTAGAAAAGTATCCGGCCTTGTCATTATTTTTTTGCGAGCATCTGATAGATTCGAAACAAGCGTGCTTGCATAAGCTGACCTTGAACCTTCGTGTCCATGCTTGAATTTTTTTTCCCGCCTGCCAATAGCGTCAGTCGCTGGGCCGCAGCATTTGAGTGAGGTAGTGCACTCAAACGCTCTCACCAGTTTTTTTATTACAAGGAAAATGACGGAGTGATTTACAGCTCTATTGCATCAAATTTTGGCGACAGCCAAGTTAAAACTATTGGGAAGGTCAAGACAGCTTTCGGGGACGACGCCGTGAGCCGCACGCAATTTAAGGAGTGTTACAACCGGTTTAAAGAAGGCCACACATCAGTGGAGAGTGCACCATGCCACTAGTCGGCCTTCAATATGCAGAAGTGACCAGGTCATTGCTGAAGTGAACGTTGTGGTGAAGCGGGACCGTTGTGTCACTATCCGATAAATTTTGGAAGAGGTGAGCATCACCATTTGCTCTGCACACTCTATTATGACCGAGGATTCGGCCATGAAAAGAGTTGCGGCGAAATTCGCGCCAATACTGCTCACGGTGGAAGGGAAGCAACTTCACGTTGGATTTTCACAGGACATGCTGGATTTCACAAGCAGTGACCCTAACTTCATTACCACAATTAACACTGGTGACGAGTCTTGGGTGTATGGGTACGACCCGGAAACTCAATTCCACTCGTCACAGTAGAAGCATTCCACGTCACCAAAACCAAAGAAGGCCCGCCAAGGGCGCAACAACGTCAAAGGGAGGCTGAGGGCTTTCTTTGACTCCCGCGATGTTGTGCACCACGAGTACGCACAACGGGATCAAACAATCACCAGAAAGTACTACAGGGATGTCCTCCGTTGCCTCCGGGATGTCCTCCGGGTGTTTAACGAAACATGATATTGACTGAGCTGTAATGCCGACACATTTGTAACGCAAGGTGTTGACCTGCACATCCCTTAGTATATTGATTGATTGATATGTGGAGCTTAACGTTCCAAAAGCACCATGTTATTATGAGCTCCAGAAATTTCGACCACCTGGAGTTCTTTAACGTGCATCCAAATGTGAGCACATGGGCCTACAGCAGTTTCGCCTCAATGGAAAATGTAACTGCCGCAGCCGGGAATCGATCCCGCGACCTGCGCCCCAGCAGCCGAGTACCTTAGCAACTAGACCACCCCGGTGGGGCCAGCACTTAGCATAACAGAAGTGGCAGCGCTTGAACACCTAAGCAGAAACACTTCGGCTTGGAGCACGTCGCAACAGCAAAAGCGGCAACAGAACGCCACTTATGAGAAACGTGGACGAAAGTATTTTCTTCATTTAAAGTTAGTAAAGAAGTCGGTGAGACTGTATTATATAATCAGCTCTTTTGATTCTGTTGCGGTGACCATGTAATGTAGTTCAGTGCATTGTTGTAAAGTGGCTGATGTGAACAGGAATGACTGTCTGTGCAGCGCAGCAGTCAGTATGTTTGACACTGTGCCGTAATTAATAGTTACATAGTGAATGGTTAGGCAAATATATTAATTAGTTGAATATTTAGTACCAGCATCAAGCAAGTAGACCTGTTAAGAAAACTTGGCGTAATCAATTAAAAACGATGAAAATTGCTTACATGTAGGTAAAACTGAACACCCTTGCGCTACACATCGACCTCGGTTATACGAATTCTGTGGGGTCACCAAAAATATTTGGACTATCCCAGGTGGTCGACAAAACCCTATATGGGTGGTCCACATTGCCGGAGCCCTCCACTACGGCCTCTCTCGTATCAAATCGTGATTTGGAACGTAAAACCCTCCCAGTTGTTATTTTAATTTACTTCAATTTACGTCGCAGTAACTGCAGAACAGCTAACTGAAGTTTCCTTTGCACAACTATCTGTTCGTTTCGTTGGTCGTGTCTAGCAAAGAAACAAGCTCCTCAAATAATTCTACTTATTTTGTAAATTCCGTGATAGTGTGTCACCACTTCCACTACAACTTCGTAAACCTGCATTTCGCGTATGTCAGGCATTTTTCGCTCTTTCCATTTGCGGTTATATCTCCTTTCCTCCTGACATCTCGATCGAACTGCTGTCGGCAGCCCGCCACAGCAGTGGTCTGGCGCGGAACGAAAATATTCTGTATTACTCTACCCGACGTTGGAAGGCCCGGTCGCGCTAAAACCAAGCACAAACAACGCAAACGTCGCAGCGGGAGGATCCGCACCGTTATTGAAAAATTCCCCTTCTCCCCCCCGTTTCTTTATTCTTCTTCACATTCCCGTACGTAGCAGCGACGAGAATTCTTCACCTTGTTTCTATGGCGCGCGGCGGTGGCTTGTATGCGCGACTCTCTACCTGTACCTTTCAAAACCAACGTACTCTTTTTTTTTTCTTTATCTGTCTAGGCATGCGCTCAGTACTTTCGGATTCTTGCGTCAACCTTTTTCTTATCGATGTGTGTGTTGTTGTTTTTATTTTTTCGCATCAACATCTTTGCTTCTCAATACTTGTCTTGTATCCCACCATGCCTTCTCCTTGTTTACTTCACACCGACACTGCCGTATATATATATATATATATATATATATATATATATATATATATATATATATATATATATATATATATATATATATATATAAATTTCCGTGGTTTGTGTTTCTTTTTTACCTATTTCTACGCCTTACTAACCACTTTCTCTTCTTCCGCGCATGCGCTGTGCGTTCGCCTCTTTATTTATCTCGCCGTTAGTCGCCTTTCCTTATCGCATGCCCACGCCCCCTAGTACCTTGACTCGGAGTTCAAGAACGAGTGCAGAACCGGTGCGATGCAATGGCGCGCTATACTCTTTCGAAAAAAAAAGAGAATAAATAAATATGAAAAATAAATAATTGATAACATTCGACTGACAGGCACTTGCCTCGCCAGATACGCCTGCAGTCTCTAATTGGCTTCTGCATCCTCCTCGACTCTCCCATCTCGCGATATCGGTTCTCATTTTTATTTTATTCCTAAACTCTCTGTAGCCCTGCTCCTCTCCTTTTTTTTTCTTTACTTCCTCTTCTTCACATCCCGTGCACTCGCTTCCGCGGCCGGGAACAAATTAGAGTTGCCAGTATTTTTATCTCGTTTCGCGTTTCGATATTCTTTCAACACCAGTTTTCCTAGCTCCGTGCCTCCGCATTTAAACCACCGCTCACCTTTTTTTTTTGTTTTCATTTTTTTGCACGCTTCTATTTTCATTCGCGAGTTGTGTTCCTTTCGACATAGCCGCACTTTTCTTTTTTGGTTTGTCGTTTTTGTTTCACTCAAGACGAGAAAGGCTTCCTGCCATTTCAGGGAGCTTCACCGCGTGTCACTCGCGTTCTGCCGTGCTCGCGTACGCCCGTACATGCGTCGGGGAGGAGTGGGCTCCGCTCTCTCGTAATTTAGTTTTCGTAACTGTACGACGTTCATTTTCTCCGCTCGCTTTGCCGCCGACGTTCCTTTTCATCAGCCGTGGCGTGTCTGTTTCGAATCATCCTCTCATTTGCCGCCTACCCCCTCATGCTTTTTTTCTTCCCTCTTTTCTCCCTTCCAACCTCTTTCTACTTGCCTCTCTTATCGTTGAATCTTTATTCCCGAACGAGTCAAGTTTTGTGTCGCAATACGATTGTCAGAGGGCGCCTGCTTATGCGTGCGCTTATTAAGGTGAAAAAGGAAAGAGGACGTTGTTCGTTTGCGTTTCACGCTATGTAGATCCTGCAGTGTTATCGGGATTGCGCCGTGCGAGTGCTGTGTCTTTCGTAACAGGGAGTTGTTAGCAGTTTCCCGATCGGTGCTCATATTTCAAGCGGCTCTCTTATTGCATGCGCCGTCATGCGCGGGTGCGTCAGGATGCCTCGTGTTCCGAGGTTGATTTTAAGCCCTTCGCTTGAAATCGGGACGTTTCGTTAATGTCTTTCTGCTCTGTTTCTCCTTCTCTCGAGTAGTAAGAGGAAGAAGGAAAAGAGATAAAGAAAGGAAGGGTTTCGTAAATGAAATGCCTGCCTGGTTCGCGGTCCTACAGGGAGCAAATGATACCGAGGGGATTAAAAGAAATTTCTCGTGGTTTCAAATGCATTTCCCCTTGATGAGTGGAAGGCGAATGTTTTCTTTCTCTCTTCAGTCGATTGTGTCAATCTTCCCTCTCACCCCCGAACGCATTTTGCACCTATACACGCTTATGCCATGCCTCCAAGAGCGGAGGTATATTAAGCTATGTGCAGCTTATGCCGTTCTGCAATGCCCCTGCGGACAGTGCACCTTTGACCACGTAACAATGCCTCGTTGTGACGTCACCGCGTGACGCCATGATACGACGTCTCTAATTTGGGTGACATGCGATGTGACGATGGCGTCATGCTGTGACGTGCTATAGAGCCATGATATGACGCTATCGCTCGGAAACGGTTTCGGGGATTTTCAGCGAAACCTTTGCGAGCAGACGCGATACCTGGTGGTCTCCCGCACGGGATCACAACATAGCCGCCTAACGCTTTCGCCTCAAAAGAAAGCAGGGGCTGTCTGAGTTGATTGATGTCTGGGCTGTCTGGTATGGTATAGAGTTTGATTTTCTATGTGTACAGCCAATCTCTATGGAGACGTGCTGTACACATAGTTAGACAGACAGACAGACAGACAGACAGACAGACAGACAGACAGACAGACAGACAGACAGACAGACAGACAGACAGACAGACAGACAGACAGACAGATAGACAGATAGACAGATAGACAGATAGATAGATAGATAGATAGATAGATAGATAGATAGATAGATAGATAGATAGATAGATAGATAGATAGATAGATAGATAGATAGATAGATAGATCTGCGAGACGTGCTTCGCAGGTTTGTCAAAATACGTGAAGGATTTAACGTACACCACTTCATTTTTACACTAGCTGTTGCACGTAACTTTAAAAAATTAGTATATTTAATTGAAATTCATGCTAATTATGCTAAACTACTTGTGAATCAGGGCCGCGTAGTGCATATTAGAATGCACTACGCGGCCCTGATTGGTCATGTCGTACCAACTCGCCCAAGCAACCACGTTAGCATATTAGAAGCTTTTATTGCGTGCGCTCGCAATAAAGCATCGCTGAGATGTTCACGCTTTCCTTTGTTTATCGACGAAAGACCCGCTTCTTTGAAATCAGTTTATTTTCAGCTTCGAGTTGGCGAGCCCTTCTCCCTGACCATTCGGTTCCAAACCTCGGCCCGCGCTACGCTCACAAAGCCCCATTTCCGTTGAGTCTTCTGCCATACTAATGCGAATGGATCCCCTTCTCATTCATACCGGATGAAGAGGGGGATGTGCCAGCGCGCTTCTCTTTGCGGGCTCATCAATAATGCAGGCGCGCCACTAAAAGGCAGACAGTCGAGCTTAACGCATAGCTGAGCTTGAAAGGCCCGCCTACAAGCGGCGGCGGCGGTCAACCTGTGATCAACGGGTGCGCTCTTAGCGGAGCTCTCGTGCGTTCGGGTCTGTCGCATAGCGCGGCTCGGTACTTTGAAGCCGACGGTCCGCTTTGTCGGGACCGTCTGGGACAAAGTTTACCAAGCTTGCCTTTCCCGCTCGAAAGGGTCAAACGGGTGGGCCGAGAGGATACTGCCCAGGGGCATCGCTATTTCACACGTGAATTTCGTTTCTTACCTCAGTTTGTTGCGCTCGTGTTTGAAGTAGTCGGACGCCGCTGGCGTCGGCAGTTTGCAGATTAGTGAGAACGTTAGTAGAATCGAAAAGTTTGGCTAGTTCGAATATACTTGCATGATTCCGTGCTAAAGACGAAGACGGGAGGAACACAGTGTGCATAGCACAAACGCTGTCTTGCAACTGAGAGATTCATTCCAAAAAAAAAGAGAATAAAATGCCGAGCATAGCATACATGCGCTCGAGTAAGAGACAAAGGCACACAACACGTGCGCATCTGTGATAAATGCAGACGTGTCACTTGATTTACATGAGCCAAGTCGATATCCAAAGTTCTTTTCCGTCTAGAGAAGCGCAGACTCGGCTGCGCCTTCTCCCTAAGGAAGGAGAAGGCACGCGGCTACAGGGAACTGCATGTACTCCCCCTCTCTCTCTGCATAGAGAGAAGGTGTGACGCTGAGTCTCCACGCCACGCGCTGGCGCGTTGTAGCACGTATACATCTGGTTGAATCTTTAGGGCTGTTCAGCGCGCTTCCCGCACAGCCGCAACGCACGTTCCGGAACCCCTACCGCACGCAAGCGGAGGACAATTAAGCCAATTAGCGACGCTGCGGAGGGTGAAGGAGCGTCACCAATTGGCTTATTTGTCCCCCGCTTGCGTGTGGTAGGGGTCTCGGCACATGCGTTGCGGCTGTGTGGGAAGCGCGTGGAACGGCCCTTAGGGTCGTTCCACGCGCTATCCGCACAGCCGCAACGCACGTGCCGGTGCACCTGCCGCACCTAAGCGGAGGGTGAAAGAGAGTCGCCAATTGACTTATTTGTGCCCCGCTTGCGTGCGGTATAGGGGTCCCGGCACGTGCGTTGCGGCTGTGCGGGAAGCGCGTGGAACGGCCCTTAGTGCCTGACGGCTGACGCACCCACGAAGCAAACGCAACGGAGCGAACGCAGGGGCAGCCGACACCAGCGTACGTGGCGGCGCTCGCATGCGAGCACCCTCAAGAGATCAAAGGAAGTGACGTATGTTACTCGTGAGTGAGGGAAGTGACGTTACTATTTCTTTTACCCTTAGCTGAGGCCAAGGGCACAGTGCATTACTACGTTAGCTGCTGCATTAATTACTGCATTAGTAAGTCTACTAGCATACATGTACCAACACACAAAACCTCATTGTACTATAGCTCTCTTTGCAGTGAAACTCTAAGTATTCTACGGTGTAATCAAACCCCTAGTTAAACCACAATAATCAAGCATTACCCGCAGAGAGCATGCTCCTACCTAGATTAACACTTGCATACTACTTAGCCACTAAACGTACCTTTCTGATGTTCACTCAGGATGGATTTACGGGCACATTTCCTCATGCCTTCAAAGTATAAGTAGCACTTCTAATGAAGTTTTATTTAAGTACTCCCGAGGCTGAATAAACGCTTTTTTCATTGAGCTTGACCTTCATTATCGCATCTTACCTATCTATTCTATACACAACAATTACCTAGAACTAATATATTGCCCTTCTATGAGTTCTTTTTTTTTCATTTTTTTTCGCCCATACTTGAGTATCCCCCTCTTTTGGGTCATGAGATGGTCGAAATTTCCAGAGCCCTCCTTTTGGCTTGCCTCTGGATATTATTATTATTATTATCATTATTATTATTATTATTATTATTATTATTATTATTATTATTATTATTATTATTATTATTATTATTATTATTATTATTATTATTATTATTATTATTATTATTATTATTATTATTATTATTATCTGGGGTTTTACACCTCAAAAACACCGTATAATTATGAGGGACGCTGTTGTGAAAGGCAGCGGAAACTTGGGCCATCTCATGTTCTTTACGTGCACTACGATAGCACAGTACGCGAGCCTCGACCATTTCTCTATAATCTAAATGCGACCGCCACGGCTGGTATTGTGTCTCATCATCAGGTGCCTAAACAATGATTGTTATAGCGTGAGCTCAGAAAGATGACGAACGAGAGAAAAACGAGTGCTAACTTTCAACCAATTTATCGGGCAGGGCGCGAAAACATATATAGGATGCCAGAAAACCATATGACGAAAGGTGAACAATGCAAAAATGGGTAAAGCAAAAAAAGGGCCAAAACCCCGGAAGGAAATCCAAGAAAACTATACTTAAGATTAAAAAAAACTATAACTTGTTGCCTGCACTGTTACTTTCGAGTAATCTTTGAATATCATATACTGAATGTCAGGTTAAACCTAGAACAAGATATGTGCAGCGTTGCCGGGAGATCACACAGCATGACTGACATTAACCAGCATTTCGGCAATCAAACATTTCGCCTCCATCGAAATACGACCACCACGGTCGAGATCACGCCAGCGATCTTCGGGTCAGTCGCCGAACACCGTAGCTGCTGCACCACCACGTTGAAAGTTGGCTAGCACGAGTCCACTGATTTGCAGACTGAAATTTATTGAATATCTTGGCTTACTGGCCCTCTAAAGTGAAGCAAAGAATGTGTTTAGACTGATCAACTGTGCTCTGAGAATTCTAAAGTGGGTCATTTAAAAATTTTTAAGTTCGATATTACAGGAGAAAATCTACGTGACTGTTTCATGTTTGAATCTCGCAACGGAACTATCCGTGTTGTACGGGACGGATTTCAAAGTTTGTCGTACTTTGGCAACCATAGCTTTCAGAATTTTACGAAAACTTGGTATCTCAAGTTTATGGCAGCCTCAGAGGTCAATGAACTTAAATGTTACTCAGAAGGAACAAAGTAGGCTGTAGTAGACGCTGTCGAAATCTTAGACGTGACGGTGTATGGCGCGTGAATTTCGAGGTTGCGTTGCGCCCTCGGATTTTATTTTCGCTCGTGTTCTCGCTTAACCAGCGTGTTCTCCCGGAAAGGCTGGTGACTTTGTGAATAGAGAAAGATTTAATTTGCAAATGTGAGCAAGGAATTCACCGACGACTGTAATACCGCCTAACGCAAATTCTGAGCACAGCGTTGTCTTTCGGCTACGACAACTTTGCTTTCAAGTTTTGTCTTTCCGCAGTCTTAGCAACGCAAAATTTGTTGACCATTCTCACAGGAACTGCGAAATGTCGTAGGCCCGTGTACTCAGATTTGGGTGCACGTTAAAGAACCCCAGGTGGTCGAAATTTCCGGAGCCCTCCACTACGGCGTCTCTCATAATCATATGGTGGTTTTGGGACGTTAAACCCCACAAATCAATCAATCAATCAATCTCACAGGAACTGTCATAGCTCGAGTTCTATACGCGCACCACGCTGTGCATTCTAGACGCCGTAAACGAGGCCAAATGGTACCAGCGCTCGAGTGCTACTCTTACCACTCTCTGCATTGCGGACGTCGTGAACGAGGTGATAAGACGACAGTAGTCGAGTTGTACGCCCACCACTCTGTCTATTGTGGGTTACAAGAAGGAGGCGAGATGATGGAAGCACTATACGGTGATATACGATCTCCACTCTATGTATTACAAGAGCCACGAACTGAGGTGAAACGGCCTAAGAGCGCAAGGGCTATATACGCCCATCACCCTGTGCATTACATGCGTCGCGAATGAGGCGAAAAGACGACAATTGCTCGAGTGCTACACCCACCACTCTGCGTATATCATACACTGCGAAACATTCGTCAGGTCCCACGTACCTCAGAATCGACGTTTTACAAAGCATGCGGAGGGAAGGTTACCCTGTTGCAATTTTTTTATTGGGCGACACGTCATGAAAAAAGTAACGCTAAGTATATGTACAAATGTTGCACGCATAGACACACGTTGAAAACTTGCAGATGCTTATATAACCAGTTTGCACTTGCGCAACAATGCCAACTGGAACATGCGTATTAGCAACACCATAAGCTGATGTGAAGCGCTGATGCTTGCGAGGATGCTGTCCCTGGGCACTGCTACATAAATCAACTTCAGCGCATGGCAACTAACCACAACCGACATTAACCCAACGCGACGGCTGTATCAAAGGAGTACATATTTAATGTTTATAAAATTGGGTAAGCACCACGGCAACCACTGTTGACGTTTCATGAAGATTAGCGTCTATTTGAATAGTAGTTCCGAGACATGGCGTAGCTCTGTGGCAAAATGCTTCATTGCCACGCAGAATGCTTGGCGTCGCTTCCAGCTGAGACCTTGACATTTATTTTTTGCAATCGTTGGATTGACGCTACCGACGTCAGGTATTTATGAACACTCGCGCGTTGAAATTGCCCATGTGTGTTCTTGTCGTTCCTGGGTAAATACTAAGTGTCAATCACCTGTGGCACATACCCGCACAGGATCGGCACATACCCGCCCGTGGGTACGTGCCACTGTCCGACGGGAAGTGTTTGACGACGTAAGCGACGGGATTGTGACATTATTCATGTCTTAACCAGCGCATCATATTCGTCAAGCCATCTTACGCTCCCATAATAATTTTGGTTCACGCCAATTTAAGGAGGTGACCACGAGAATGCCGAAACGTAAGCGGCTAGACAGACAGACAGACAGACAGACAGACAGACAGACAGACAGACAGACAGACAGACAGACAGACAGACACACAGACAGACAGACAGATAGATAGATAGATAGATAGATAGAAAAATAGACAGATAGATAGATAGATAGATAGATAGATAGATAGATAGATAGATAGATAGATAGATAGATAGATAGATAGATAGATAGATAGATAGATAGATAGATAGATAGATAGATAGATAGATAGATAGATAGATAGATAGATAGATAGATAGATAGATAGATAGATAGATAGATAGATAGATAGATAGATAGATAGATAGATAGATGGATAGATACTCTCAAACTCGCCGAAGTTCGCTAAGAAATGCTTCACATTTAAAAGGTAAAACGACGACAGCGCTCGATTATGCGCCCACTACTCTAATATGCATTGCAGGCGTTGCCAACGAGGCGAGAAGACGACACAGCTTGAACGCTGCGCCCACCGCTCTGTCTATTGCAGGTGCCACGAACGAAGTGACCCGACGAGAGCCCTCGAGTGCTACACCCGCCACCCTGTGCATTGCAGGCGCCGCGATCCAGGTGAAACGCCGACAACTGCGTTATGCAACCGAAGGCACCCGCACTGCACGTGACATCACCCACGCATGCATGTACATGAGCTCCAATCGAGAGGTGAGATGGCGGGATGAATCAAGAAAATGAGGTTGGAGGCCCGTGGCTCGTGATATGGACACACTCCACATTTGCTCGCTTTCGTCCGTGGTCGCTCGGTCGGTAACGCGGCTAGAGTGAAAGCCAATAGACAGTTATAGTTTATCGTTAGCGTGATAGTGGAGGTTGAGGGAATCGTGTTACCGTGCAGCAAACGTTCGTTGCGGACAGCGTCTTATAGTGTAGCGGGATAACGTTTACGTGGTTTACGTGCCCTAGCTTGGGTGCTGGCGCCACCTTTCGGATGTTTAACAAGTTAAAGAACAACGAAAAGGGAAAAAAAACGAGAATGTTTGCCTATGCCACCACGCGAAGCATTGTTAGAAGTTTGTTTTAGTAACAATAAAAGTAAATAAATATTGACCACGCACCAAACACGAATACATATATGTTGCTGATTTGTTTACATCGATCTTGTAGTTAGGCCTAGACGCGTTCGAAATGGGAAGCTATCTCAAAAACTACGCCAGCTTATCCGTAATACTCGGGTATCGAAGCTAACTGAAGGCAAGCGAAGCCATTTTAAACAGTCGTTTGCAGCGAACAAGGTGAATGTTTCAACCACTACGCCAAAATCACTTCGAAGCGGGCGTCCGAGAACACCGCCATGTTTACACATACTACGTACACTTACGCTACCACGGTAACCTTAAATCTAAAAAATACCGCACGTACGGTAAGTGGTGCGGATAAGGTACGTATCTGCGCATGCGCACTCCTATTCCGGTTTCACGGTACGCCCGGTATCCCGGTAAGCCCGGTATACTATGATTTAGCTGCAAGTTAAAGAACCCCAGGTGGTCTAAATTTCCGGAGCCCTCCACTACGGCGTCTCTCATAATCATATGGTGGTTTTGGGACGTTAAACCCCACAAATAAATCATTCAACTGGTATACTATAAATCTCCAATAACGGCGACGCCGCTCATCGCATAGGACCTTTTTTTACGGAGAGGAGGATTTTCTCCTTTCTAGGCTGTTGCACGAGAGTACAAAATCTGACGTCATATCCTCGGAAGTGCATTTTTTGGGAAGTCACTCGCACTAACAACAGCCCAGAGAGGACTATGGCGGCTCCCAGGGAGCCTTGAGTGAAAAGGTGTCCATTTCAGCAAGGTCGAGTTGAAGTCTAACACGTTTCGACTTCACACAGTGACAATAGCGCCAGTGTGCTGCACCCTCGAAACGTACAGATGCGGCTCCACCGAACGGCGCTCCAAGCGCAAATGTGCAGTGAAGTAGCTGTTGTGCCTGAAGGTCAAATTTATGGGACGAAAAGTCTTCCGGGTTTGTACCAGGATGGGTCGAGTTATCGCACTGAAACTGTTCAACAATTTAGAAGTGCCGTGCTTTTCGCTATTCGAGAGAGCTATGCCGAACAGTCACCTTGTATATAAAGAAGGGGGGTACTTAAAATAAGTGGCAAACGATTTATAGTCGGATGAAACTTAGGAAGTCCCAACAGCTCAGGTAACCGAAGCGAAACATGCAGCCGATTGTCTCCGCCACTATGAAAATAGTCGTGGTCTTGCAAGCGGCAATGTCTTTCGAAGGCGGGGCTACCAGCATAAGACGTCACTCAAGTGTGGGCACGTATTGGGGCAGGCTTGTGTGCGTCTGCCTAAGAGGAAGAAATTCCGCGGGCTTGTAAAGTTGAACCAAGTATTGAGCGCTGTGTTCCGATTACTCTGTCCAGAAAAAAGTGTTTACTGATTTAGGGTATATGATACTCTACTACGGTGAAGTTGAACGCCGTCACTGCTATCCACTTATTTCGCAAGTTATGTTTGCGTGTTTAGAAAAAGTCTTTAGCGATTCTTCTACAACGCTTCTACACTACACTGCGAGCCAGCTATCTCGCAGACTATGTTTGTGTGTTTAGAAAAATGCCTTGAATGTGTTTAGAAAAAATGGTTAACGATTTCAAGTACTTAGTACTCGACTATGGGAGAGCCTAAAGCCGAATGATTTCTTCAACCATGCATCAACAGCTACACTGAAAGCGGGCAGACGTGCTTTTCAATGTAAAACATTTTCTTTCCAGTCACCAGCAGTGGCGCAAGCTCTCTTTAAAAATGTTTGTCAGAAATATTATTATCCACTGCAAATGGATTCATAATTTTTATGCCATGAGTGTGCAAATTCTACACGTCACCTACGTTTTATTGAACAGTTCGCCAACTAGTGGCGTTCACGATACTTGCTTCCAATTTTGCCTTTCCCGTTCACATAGTTCATGTGTGCCCTTCCCGCAATCCTAGATTCAAAGCATTTTCTGTGGTGGCAGGCATGTGGCCTGCAGATGTGGAGAGATGGAGAAATAGGTTCCACAGTTCTTTATGCATCTTTGTGTGAAGTACGGAATCGCTGGGAAGATTTCAAGCTGACCAGTTCTGCCGGCCGCGATTTCTGTTTCCAGTTTAGCTCTGGCCGACTGGCTTGCCCTCCGCGGTCTCCTGACGCCGTGCAGCTCTCGCCGTGTGGTTCCGCGTCCTCAGACTTCTTCGACGGGTGCCCATTTTTTCTATGTCCTTCTTTTTAAAGGCGATAGTCTTTCTTGAGAACCTTCTACGCAAAAATTTTGGTCTGTCTGTTGTTTTGTCTGTTTGTCCACCTTTAAGGAAACCGGGTACTCTAAACGGCGCCAGCCGTTACCCCAAACGGCCGACCCCATCCGCAGCGCCCATCAATGTTGCTCAAGGTTCAGCGTTCATACTTTTGCGATTGTCAATTAAAAAGCAATTATTGCGCATATCTGAGGCACCATAACAATACGTATATATTCTGTATGTGCGTCTTTTACTAGAAAAGGCATACATAAGTAATTCCAAGGACCGTAGCGTTTATAACGCCGTGCTGACCATCCAACGCTTGCACGGAAAGGCAAGTGTTTCCAACGCTTGGCTAAGACTAAACGGTGGTGGCACCTACCCATCGCCTGCCCCGCTGCGGCGGTCTAGTAGCTAAGGTACTCTGCTGCTGACCCACAGGTCGTGGGATCGAATCCCGGCTGCAGCGGCTGCGTTTCCGATGGAGGTGGAAATTTTGTAGGCCTGTGTGCTCAGATTTGGGTGCACGTTAAAGAACCCCAGGTGGTCTAAATTTCCGGAGCCCTCCACTGCGGCGTCTCTCATAATCAGATGGTGGTTTTTGGACGTTAAACCGCACAAATCAATCAACCCATCACCTTGCGTTCTACACCTTATCACCTTCGAGACGGCGCGCACGCTTGGTTTTCTAAGATAACTGCCAGATAGCGCTGATGTCTCATTTGTGACGTGACTTGATGCGCTCGTTCGCCTCCGCTGCACGCTCGAGGCACTCTAACACAGCGCCTTCAGAATACCATTCACCGATTTTCTTGCGCAGGACATCAAATAATCGTTGTTTTCACTCTCTCCTGATGCAAGATTATCGTCCTTCGACAACATTTGCAGATTAACATGCAGATACGGGGCCAGCGTTTTTTTTTTCTTTGGAACGTTCGACAGGATTTTCTTTAGTCTCGTGATACTGGTCAGAGATAGCGTTGTCGTTAACTTGGCCTAATCATTTCTCACAGTTGCTTGCATATTTTCCTATCTTTCTTTTTTCCCGTGTGCTATAAATATAAACTTTTGTTCGTACTGTTTGAAAATGGCTCCTTTCCCTCCCGATCCGAGGCCTTATTGCCTCAGATGAAAACCTTGAGAACACGAAACCTGCGTAACAGTCGCCCACCTTCCGGAGTTTGGCCAATGTGGTGTCTGGCCGTCTGTTTTGATTAATAAAGATCCCCAGTACCCGGACTTCTTCTTGTTCAGGAAACGGACCTGTCTCTAGTGAGAGTTCAATTAGGCCGTGCGCTTGGGTGAGGGGCGTATGTGCCCGAATTCCGATTTGGATGGCCAGCACTGGAGGCCACACTGGTGGACGTAGCGGTCGACTATGCTCGCGGCTGGCTGCAGGTTCGCCTCAATGTCTCCGAGTGCACCCTGCCTGGCCCAGATGGTGAGGTCGTCAGCATACAACGCATGTTTTTATACCAGGAACATCAGCCAGCCGAGACGGCAGAGGCATCATGGTCAGTTTGAGTTGACTGCGGGGGCGAAAAAAAGCTCAGAAGAAAGGTGGAGGGTGCGTCTAGCGTGTGCCTAGCGCACCTATAGCGTGTGCAGCAGACTCCCCTCCTCACGTACCAAACGAATAGCGACTGCACGAAACGGGCTCGACACGGGTGCAGTACAAGTCGCGTTCACACTATAGAGCGTCACGACACTGACACGCCGCGCCTACCAATCGTGCAGCTGACATTACCCATCCCGTGCGTTCTCAACCACCGACTGCGCCACCGCTGACTGCTTTAATTTTGCTTGTGAACAAGTGGACGACTGCCGGTCGATATAGCTTTGTGTTATTTGCTCGCTCACTAGATTTCGTGCCGACTGGTTGTGCCCCCGCGATCTCCGACGACAGCGCCGCTCTGGCCGACTATAGGCTTCCCCGTACGCCATCTCCTGACGCCGACAAGAGCTCTCGCTGAGCCGTGCCCCCTCCTCGGACTCCTGCGACCATGTCCATCTTTCATATCTCCTCTTTACTACCGTCACTCGTTGTCCCTGCGCCTCGCTCTCTCCTTCCTCTCTCTTTCTCTATACATTTTAATCCTATTCTTTTAATCCCTCCTTTACCCCGATTCCTTGTGAGCTACTGTTGAGGTGTCGCACTCTGATGCAGAAAGCTACGGGGCTCACCTTTCTGAAGCAAGACTGACAGTTGTAACTAATAGTTGGCTCACTTTTCTCTTCTTTTCCCTTCAAGAATAATATAAGAAAAAGAAGAAGCGAAACGTGAAGGAGGATGCAAGGAGGCGGGGGCTGGGGGTGCGTTCTCGCCTCATGAAGCCGGAAATAGACACTTCTCCCCCCCCCTCGACCCTTCCCCCCTCTTCTTTTTTCGCCTATATATTCAGTAGTCACCGACGATGCATTGGCTTTTAATTGAGCGTTTCACTGTCCCACATTTACTTGCGATCTTTCCGATTTTAGGCAAGTGCGAGATCGTTGCCAAGTTACCGGTGGGAAAAGAGGAAAAATATAGTAATAAAACAGTCTAATTTTGGCGGTTTTTTTAAATTGGCGCTTCTCTTCTCTTTGTTGTTCAAACTCTCTAAGTTCATCCGGTTCTTGACGCATGCGACTTCGCGTTTCTCGTTTTGAATGTCTGAAGAGCAAATTCGTTTTCCGGGGCTTTCGTCTTGCAAATGCGGAAACGTGGAAGACCCTGGCCATTAGAAGACCGAAGAGAAATTGATAATTCTGAACTGTAAGTATTCAACGTTAGAATTTCCTTAAAGGCAGTTAACATATCATCGGTCCCTTCTCGTTTTTTTTCCCTCCTATGAGAAATATGAAAGTGCGCACGCTTTATGGTACGCCTGGGTTGGCATGCATACTTTCTTTCATAACGGATGATCACAAGCTACATTTACAAAGTGATTCTTGCAGATAATAAACGTGGCAGTATGCCTTTATCGCGACAGCGTCTTACGGGCACTCGATGCCTATCTTTGCCGTAGCCATGACGTTCGACGTAAAGTCCACATGTTCAAGCGCATGCATCCGACATTTGAATTTCTTAAGGCGGTAAGCATCCCAGTGGTTCTTTTTCTGGTCATTTTTTTTTCTCAATCAATAAATATGAAAGTGTGCAGGAAGATGACCTGGGTAGGAATGTATAACTTTCTTCCCTAACAGATAAAATCAAGCTTTATGTAAAAACTGGTTCTCGTAACTCTGAGACGCAACTGTGTGCCTTTATCGTGAAAACAATTCCACGTGCACCCGAGGTCTAATTTTGCCGTCACCATTACGTGCGGCATAAAAGTTTGAATCGATAACGTCGACCCACGCGTCGAATCTTCCGTGTGCAAGCTACAGCTTGAGAAAGCTGCAGAGGGTCACAAATAAAGGAGACGTTAATTGTGACGGCCGGCTGTGTCGCACGAAAGAGGATGAGTGGATGTGGATGCTGAGGTGGAGAGAAAGGGAGGTACGTGACTCGGGCTCCCACAAGAAGAAGGCGCGATCGTGGGTGCTATCTTGACTGGTATCAGTAGACAGCTGATCCGCTTGTACTTTCGCCGCTCACCTCGCTTGTATTTCGCATTCAAGCGGCAGACAGCAAGAAACGCGCTTCGATGCCTGCAGCGGCCGTATTACCTTAATCAAGCGTTTCATAAAGTTGCATAAATTGGTATCTATAGCCCGGTAAAGTTAACGGTCTTTTCGCCTCGTACTGAACGTTTAGATACAGCTCTATTCTCACGCACTGTGGAATTCACGTCAAATTTTCATTTGAACATATAAGTAATGCAGAGGGCCGTGGACAAAGGCAGCTAGGGTAAACGTGGTTCATTTATTTATTTATTTTATTTGAATATACTGCAGCCTTAATGCAGGGCTATAGCAGGAGTGGATGAGTTATACAAAACTAATACAAACAGAGCAACAACAATAAAACTGAAATACATTACATCAATACATAAGAAAACATCACTATGGTATTGCAAACATAGTCTTTACCTATTTTCTAAATGGGCAATAGCGGCATCTATGAAATTTTGTAATGATAGTGAACGAATACTGCCTGGTAGGAAATTTTATAGGTCTATAGTACGTGGGAAAAAACTAAATTTGAATGTGTCAGTACGAGCAAATAAAGGCTTTATGTTCAAGATGTGGGAGCTGCGGGTGCAAGATTCTTCCATAAGTGTGATGTAGTTACCACCAAAGATTCCAGGAGAGGAGTTGATGACTGTATATAATAGTTTTAAAGATTCGACGCAATAACGGGAATGTAATGGTACAATGTTCAGTGATTGCAGAGCCTGCGTTGGTGAGACGTTGTGGCTGTAGTTACGGCATATGAAGCAGATGGCCTTACATTGAACGCTATCACGGATTTTTAGGTCATCTTTTTTGTGAGGGTACCAAATGAGAGATGCGTATTCTAGAATAGGGCGAATCAACGTTTTATAAAGAAGTAATTTGGTATCACGGGGGGATTTAGCCAAAGTACGGCGCAAATAACCTATCTTGTTTAGAGCTTTCGCGCTGATATATTCAATGTGGTTGGTCCAGGAAAGATCTTTGCCAGAATCACACCCAAATATTTATATTGTGAGACTCTTTTAAGCTGTATACCATCTAAGTACTAATCAAACGAAAACGGATTCTGTGCATTGGTAAATGACATGACGACTGTTTCAATGCATTGACGCTCATCTGCCATGTTTCACACCAAGAGCTGAAAGAAATGAGCGATTGTGAAAGACGGTGATGATCTTCCGCACAATTGTTGGGTTAATATAAAACGCAATTGTCAGCATAAAGTCTTATTTTAGATGAAGTGCAGTGACGTAAATCATTAATATATATGAGGAATAATAATGGGCCTAATACAGATCCCTGGGGAACGTCCCACGTTTTTCGGAAATCAATGTCAGTACAAAGGGTTAACGCAATTTAAAATAGAAAAACACAATAAAAGCAATTACACACGTATAATCGCGAAAGTAATATAACGTTAACTATGAGTAAGTATTAGAAAATGTATATGATATGAACTGCATAATGAGTATTTTTCAGAGTAATGGGTAGTCACAAGTGCCCGTTTTCGCTGAAAACTCCTGTGCTAAAAATGTTCGTAAGATAATATTTCAGCCAATCACGTTGTCGGGCATATCGTTAACGACGCCGACTGACCGATAGGGACGCACACTATCGCGACAAAAAAATATTTGAATTTTATTATATATATTATACATATTATACATAAGCATGTACAGCCCCGCCGCGGTGGTCTAGTGGCTAAGGTACTCGGCTGCTGACCCGCAGGTCGCGGGTTCAAATCCCGGCTGCGGCGGCTGCATTTCCGATGGAGGCGGAAATGTTGTAGGCCTGTGTGCTCAGATTTGGGTGCACGTTACAGAACACCAGGTGGTCTAAATTTCCGGAGCCCTCCACCACGGCGTCTCTCATAATCATATGGTGGTTTTGGGACGTTAAACCCCACGAATCAATCAAATAAGCATGTACAGAAAGACTTCACACGCAAAGTATAGAGTAAACCAAACAAAAAAATATTTACACAAGAAGTGGAAAGCATCAAAGAACCTTCTGATACCCCAATTCTATTGATTGATTGATTTGTGGGGTTTAACGTCCCAAAACCACTATTTGATCATGAGAGACGCCGTAGTGGAGGGCTCCGGAAGTTTTGACCACCTCGGGTTCTTTAACGCGCACCCAAATTCGAGCACACGGGCCTACAACATTTCCACCTCCATGGGAAATGCAGCCGCCACAGCCGGGAGTTGATCCCGCGACCTGCGTGTCAGCAGCCGAGTACCTTAGCCACTAGAACACCTGGCGGGGCTACCCCAATTCTAAAATTATTTACCAGTCATGAACCGTTGCTTGGCAGATGAGAAATTCATGACTGCTATTGATATCTCCCAGTAACCACGTTCTTATGTGTTGTCGTATTTTTCTTTTTTGTCAGTAGATGTCGTGTAATATATTCTCTTATTTCTGCGAGAGTCCTCTTATGAGATGCGGTACATGTAAGTCAAATAAATATAGCCTCAACTGCCGCTGCGTGCTCGTGCATCATCGCTCTACCATCCTGACTTCCACAAAAAAGTATAGTTATGCGGGTGTTCGTTTATTACTCTGGCATCCAGGAGTCTCTGTTCGTAATGATGCTTGCCATGCTAGTTTGCGATCGTGTTGCTCAAGTTTGCTCACTGAAAAAAGCGCCAAAAGTCCGGCTAACTTTCACGCGTTTGCAATCATCCCTGTCCATTCATTTTTGACTTCATACCAGCGGCGTACCTCATCGAATCAATCTTGCAGTCCCGTGTATACGTCATCCAGGCAGTAGCGCCGGACAACCTATTTGCATGAGAAGCGCGGCGTCACCGTTGAGCGTCATAATGACATGCAAAAAGAGGGCACTAGTCACCGATGGAGCAAGCCAGCCGCTCTTATACTCACTTTGCGTCCACTGCATGCATTATATAGATATTGCCTGAGAAGGTTATGCAGCGTGTGGAGAACTTTATAACTATACAAAATAGAGTACTCGAGCACCTGGGCCCGGCAAACCTGCACCTAATCACAAAACGCACACACGCACGCGCGCGAAACTCGCTGCGGTATCGCTCTTCATCGCACAGGCTGGATCCACTCAATAATGTGCGCATCAAACTACGCAGCGCCTGCCAAAGCAAGCCCACTGGCCAGCGCTTTATAACAAACACGCTTGCAGATGCGCTTAGCTTGTGTGCCCGGGAGCAATGAGCTCGTGGCGAGACCTGGCTGCCACGCGCCGGCTGTCTATGCCGACGACCCAACAAAGACGTCAAGACCGGAAGCAAAGAAGAAAAAAAAAGAAAGGGGTAACAAAGAAGCGAGGGTGTTCTTCGTGCGTTGCCGCCAGCACGACTTCCAGACAGCGGGCGTCATCCGCAGCGCGTACGAGTTGTTCGCCCCGAGGGCTCATTACGGCGGAGTTAGAAGAGCCCGTGGACCGCGCATGGCTTCTATGCAAGGCCCGCTCTGCGAGGCGCAGCGGGGCTACGCGAACACTTCCCCGCGGCTTATCAGTGTGGACGGGGCCGGGTCGCAATCCCTATAGCGCCCTTTGGCCCTTCCTCACTCAGTCCTCCCGTACGTTCCCCTCCCTCTGCCCCCGAACCTCCTCGCAAGCCGCTTCATCGTTCTCTTTCTTGCCGTCCCGGCATCCTTGTCGCGCACTCCTCCACCCACAATGTGTGCCTCCTCTCCCACCGCCTCTCTCCCTCGTGGCACTGTCGTCGATTCTAATAACCTTTTGTCTAGCTCGGTGCGAAAAAGTTATTCTCCTCCCAACTAGCTTTCTTAGCCGTTCCCTTCTCGCTTTCTTTCTTTTAGCAATGCTCGTTCCTTCGAAACTGTACTCGGTGCTCCTTGGCATGTGACGTGTACGGTGTCTGACGAGAAGTGTGCATTGCTTGGGATCGCTATTCAGACTCTGCATGTATACTATGCTACACCCCTTCATGAAATAGGATGAGCAGTACGCAAACGAAAAAAAAAACAAAATAAAGGGAACAACTTTGGTGTATACTCTTAGTGCGTTGCTTCTTAATTTATGAAACATGCACCAACTAGCCCAGCAGCTCATTTCACTACCTTTAATTTGACCGTTCATCATTTATGTGTCGTTCACCGCTATCTTCCCGGGTTTGATTCCAGGTGTGGATGCCTTACTTCCAAATGAAGCAACAATACTAAAGAGAATAAAATTCTTGAACGTTTACACTCAGGTGCACGTTAAACGAAAATAAGGGTGAAGTTATCCACCAGAACAGCTATAGCGTTGGCTTTTGAGCTACTCCTTAACGCCGGCAAAAACACAAGAAAGAATATGTTACGAGAGTTTAAGAAAAAATACGCAACGATTTCTCAATTGAGCAGAAAAATATGGCTGATGGTAAAGCTCTATTGTGTAACTACCTGAAGTATTTCTTTTTACATTCTGCTTCTGGTGATTTTCTAAAGGCTACGTTTGCTTTGTCCACATACCTCATGTTCACGTACTTATCGTGATTGCTTACGGCTGGCTCAATTTGCTCTCTTTCATCTTTTTAGAAACGCAGTATTTATACGGTATTCTGAAAGAAACTTGTAACGCCGGGACTGCCTGCGTAGATCTGTGTAATCAAGCTAACAGTAACATATTTCAGTGCACGCAACTATATCTGAATATTATGCTTGTCACCATGTGTGGCACAGTATTCATTTTGTGATGTGACTCTTTAACGTGCTTCTAATGCGTAGTACAAGAGTGTGTGTGTTTTTTTTTTTAATTTGGGCAGCAGAAGCGCTTGTATTGAGCCCGCGACAGTGACCCTATCAGCGTGACACCACAGCTATGGGCCATAGATAGGGAGCTTGTGTGTATGTGGGGGGGGGGGGGAAGGGGTGCGTTCTTGCATCCGCGCGTGCGCCCATAAAGTCATATGAGAATGTAGAAAATCTTAATACCCTTAATTAGGGAAATTGGGCACATGAAGTCAGTACCGATGCTGTGTAACATACAGCATACATCTCCCAATGAACGGCCATAAATTGTAGCCGTCATTTACCGAAATTTTCCAGAATTGAACTGAGACTTTTAAACACACCTACCACATCGACAGACGTTCAGATATGAGAGCTACAGAGTGGAGAAGAAAGATGTTACCCGTAAGTTACACGCTAAAAAAACTCAATTTTTGACAGCTGTGAGGGCACTTTATAGAGCAGACTGATGCTCTTGATGGTGCGGATGGGGCAGTATCTATCTTTGATCAAATTTCTGTGTCATGTTGAACAGAACAGTCTCAGTTTAACCGAAAAGTGGAAGCTATGTCTACTGCAGCCACAAGTTGGAATGTCACTCGAATAACGGCATGCAGCAAGAAACTTGCAGCGCGCTGCATAAACACAAAAAGGACACACGAAACGAACACACAGTTATGCACAAGACGAAGGCGGACTAAAGCAACTGCCGCACTTCTTAGATCTTTGTGTTTGAGCAGTACGCTCCTTCAGAAATCGTGGCCTCCGTATGAATGTTCTCTCTGTGTTTTATATCATTAAAAAAAACAGTTTGAACTTTACGTGCCCCTGTAGCTGATGTATATCTTTCTTCACACCGCCGCTTAAGGGTGTAAAAGGGCCCTTTTAAAATACCTGACCGTAACTTACTGTATAGATCCCAGGATGCCGAACCTAAACTGACGTTCCCCCACCATTCGCAGGCTCCACGCAGACTGCTTAGAAGAGCGCACCGAGCACATGCTGTCCGAGATTTGGAACACGTTTAGACAGCTTTTACGCGACGAGTCGCCACCTCGCATCGAAAAGCGAAATCTGAAATGAACAAACATAATAGCTGTGTTTTCTTGTTTATTTCGTCTTGAAATCTAAAAACAATTAAACGTTACTCCCAATGAGCGTCTGGAGAAGCGTCTGCTTGTGTGCAGACGACAATTCCAGCGAGATTCAATCTGTCTGAGCGATTTGCTGAGCCGCCATCTTGTTTAGACAGCAAAGTAGCCTGCATCGTATTTGTCTACGATGTGGTCTTCTCGGAGCTGTATACTTTGCCGGCTACGTGAGAATCGTTATGGAACTTAAAATGGCCGCTGCTCAGTTAGTTGTTAATTTCGTTTTGCCTTCATTATTACTGCTATGTGGTGTCCGATCTAGCACGAAGTTGGCAAATACTAGATGTAGGCACGTTCTCCTGGTGGTTGTTGGCTGCTTCCAGTCATACGAAGTGCATCGCAGAGCATCTCCAGATGTCATATACTGCACAAGCCGGTGTCCGGTATCATCATCGTCATCGTCTTCATTGTAATCAGCGTCATCGTCATGGCGTAGAGTGGGTATACCTTGCATGTGCAGTGCCGTGATGGCAGAAAAAGATTGCATGCGTGGTCTGGAACGCGCTTTTGTTTCACATCTTGTCTTTGCATGTAGCGCGAAGACAAGATAACCACTGCTCATTAAGAGTTTAAGGGTAATAGACCGGATTTCGAGCAAAGAAAACGCGTGCGTAGGTGGCAGAAAACCAGGGGAGCAGATGATCTTATGAAATTTATTGGAGCAGTATCGCCGCAGCAAGCATGCATACGACCGGGTTGATTAGCGCAACATCGGAGAGTCGTTTGCCCTGCTCCGAGCGCCTTCAGGCTGGTGCAGGTGGTGCTTATGATCATATAATCACCGCCCTCATCGTGTTCTTCTTCTTCCTTTTTGGTTAAATTACTTTGGCACTTGCTGCTTTCAAAATTATGACGAGTCCTCAGCATGCCAATCGACAGCATATGTTTTGCCGTCGGTCCTTGGATCGTCTAGACATCATTACGAGGGGAACACCGAACATCTTCTTCATCAACCCGCGGAGTGCTTTCAAGTACTTTCAAAACTAATTTGCTTCCCTAAGCGGTGATCAACAAAACACCTTAGCCTCCACAGTACTGCATTGTATTACTTAGGGCTAAGTATAGTGTGAACACAGGCTGTGGCTCACACATCAGCCGTCCCTTTTCCCTACCATTTACGAGGGCTCGCACGACCGCCTCCTGCAGCGGCGACCTCTCCTTTCCTTTTATCTTTCTGCACCCTCTCTTCGCGGACCTTTCGCAATTACCGGGACAAAAGGACCGTCGGATGACACCTCCTTTCTCTCGACCCCATTCTCTCGTTTATTCGGCGAAACTTACGTCTTCGCCTCCTTTTTTTTCTCCGTCACCCGGACCTTCCAGAATCTCGCTTCATTCATCGCGCTTTATTTTTCCTTTGTTCGTCTGCTTCTCGCGAGCGTCCGCATCCTAAATCCTTATACCGGCAGCCTTTTGCTTCCCTCCGCTGACTCGGTCCACGGCGTAATCTTTTTCTTGCTCCGAGCCAGCCTCGTGCTTTCTAGTTCGGCACGTTTTATGAGCCTGTTCACCCTCGTCGACTCCACAACTCGCAGGCTCGTTTCTATCACGGTGTACTGTCTTTTCTTTTTTTCTCTCCCTCTCACTTTTTATTCCTTTCTCGCGGTCTCTGCGTTGATTTCAAGCGCTCCTCGTATACTGGCCGTTCCCGCTCACAATTCATGAGGGATATGAACGTTGAAAGCCCCGAGGCGTCCACCATTCCAGGGACTTATAAAACAGCTTCTGCGTCTGCACATGTACTGCTGTCATGGCACTGGAGATTAAAAACAATACGCCGCGAAGGATGTAGAGACGTACGGAAGGATTTGTTAGCGCTGCGGCACGGGGTGTCCCATTTCTGATTTCTTGTCTATCTATCTATCTATCTATCTATCTATCTATCTATCTATCTATCTATCTATCTATCTATCTATCTATCTATCTATCTATCTATCTATCTATCTATCTATCTATCTATGCGAAGGCTTTTGAGTTGATGGAGCGTACAACATACGGGGATCAGGATTCTACAAGCCAGGAAGTTTGCCTAGCATCGCCTTCACGTTTGCGCCGTCGGCAGGCCGCTGTTGCGCGTTCCTGGTATCAACGGTGCACGCGCTGTTCACGCGTGGTTGGTTACCTCCGCAGTTGCGTGATGGGTTTGGCCGTAAAAGTGAAGGAGCCATGCAGGACGCTCCACTCACCGGACTCTGAATCCCGCAACGGCCCCTCTCGATAATATAAAGGTTACGGGGCACAGCGGTTGTCCCGAAAGGTGCGGCCCCGATCACGGCCGCGCCGGTCGCACCTCAAGAGAGGCGAAATAGCATAAGGCTGTGTAATGTTCAATGTAGTTGCACGTTAAAAAAAAACATCAGGGGGTCAAAACTTTCAGGTACCTCCACTAGGCGCGCCTCACAATCGTGTCATGGTTTGGGCACGCAAAACTTTATATTATTGATGAAAAGCCCACGATTCAGGTGTTGTGTCGAGCTGACGTTTGTACAAGTGTAATTGTCTTCCTCAAGGCTAGAACAGAACTGATTTTTTTAGCGCTAGCGTGTCTAGGCTTCATACCCTCTCCTCCATTCTAACAAAGGAGAAGGAGCAGGCAACATCGGATAAGCGGGTGACAGAGTGGAGGGAGGGATGCTGACGAATTGTAAAAGTGAAAAAGGAACAAGTGTAGCGAGAAAAAAAAGAAAACAAGGAAGTAGTGGGGAGGTGAGGATGAAGACGTGTCGCTCCATTCCGGCTGTCAGAAGTTAGCTCTTATATGATTGCGTGACCGGAATGCGCTTCGCACGCACTGCTTTAGCATTTCTGTGGAGTGCTTGCAATCATTGTCACGTTGGACTCACCTGAATGTCAGAAAGTAAAAGTTTACACACTACATTTACTCTTTTAGGTAGGCGATTACACACGGTATTTTTCTACCCTACTGGGTCTGGGCTGACTCTGCGTCGGGAGTTCTCGAACTTAGGTCACCGCCGGTGCTTCGGTTTTCAGGAAGGACTCGTGCATTTGCGTTATTGTAAAGCCGCACGACTCTGTCTAAGCCTTGGGGTGGCTTTGTGTAGTTTATGGAAGAAATCATCATCATCGTCGTCTTGAATTTATCAGCTGGCATTTAGCATGATTGAACGAATGAAATAGAAGAGAGCATCAAAGGTTAAAGGAGCAGGTGGAGGGGGGACTTGTTTGAGAATAGGAACGCGTGCTTAAGTGCGTGTGCATACATAAACGCAGCTGGAGCGATAACAAAAAGGCATCGTAGCCAAATGCGGTTCACAAAAAAAAATGCATCTACTGTGAAGGGTTGCTGGAATAGAGACTCCACCTAGTCTGTAGGGGCCTCTACAGAGGTCCTACACCTCTCTTTTGTAAATAAATGTTTTTCACCACCACCACCGTACTTGCGGTAAGAAGTAGGAGCACAAGCGTCTACGTGTTTCGAAAGCTCGTCGCATTGTTCAACCCACTGATAACGCAGCTTAATTTGTCCGGCTTAACTTAACTCGGCAGTATATCTCCACCGCGCACCCTTCCTCGCGTAAGAGCGCTCCGAGGGCCCGTACCACACTCTATGCTTCATTCAACTCGTCTCCAGCAGCAAAATTTTATCTCTAATCCCTTTCGGTGTGCTACTTCTCAAACTTGGCTCTGCTAGAAAACGTGGGACGACCGGCAGAAGAGCAAGAGAGAAAGACGATGGTAAAAAGCTTGTTTAAGAGCCTGGTACCTCCCGGATTAACGAAAACGCGAATAAATGGTAGAAATAAGGAATTCCCCTTTTGCCCTCCGGAAAACGACCGCCAGAGGCGCGCGAGTGTGCCATTCTGCAAGCTTTTTTCTTCTTTTTTTTCGGGAAGCGGATTGTATTTTTTTGCTATTCCTTAATCTCCCTTTCTCGGGAGCGCTCGCTCATCGCTTCGGGCGTTTTTATCCCGCAGCGTCGACGACGCCGCTCTCAGAGGAGCCCGAGTTCACGCCCCACTGCTCCCGCGACCACCGCAGATCTCCCTCCCTATATCCCTATATTCTCCCGCGGTGTCTCATTTCCCTTTTCCTCTACTTTTACCTTCAGCGCCCGCGTGTAGCAGAGCGACCCTTCCCGAACAACTCGCCTTCGCTTTCCCCAGTCTTCCCTATTCCCACCCGAAAGAAGCGCGAGTAGCACATTTTCTAGGCATGCGCCCGAAGGAGCACCTATTTCCCCGTTGACGAAGTAATCGCATCATCACCGCTTGCGCCGTCGGCCAACCGTGAGGGGGAAGAAACATAAAAGCAAAAGAAACAAATATCGTGTCGTTTCTGTTGGGGTGGGGGATGAAAGGGAAGTAAGGGTGCCATACATGGGGAAGACGGGGCAGGCACGTGGGGAGAAACGTAGTTGTGAGTGAGCGAGCGAAAAAGCCAGGTCTTCGTTTGTCTCGCTCTTCGACTGGTTTACTTCTTACGCGAATCGTTGTCCCGGCTCAGCTTCTGCTCGGCACGACGTGGTGGGCTTCTTTTTGTTTGGCCGTCTTGGCCTAAATCCTGTGAGATCGTTCCTCCCTTCTTCCTTAGCGTTTTCCAACCCCTCCCCCCCCCCCCCATGGCACCTTGCACTTTGGCGTGAACATGTCTTTAGGCACCCCATTACTTTTGTGTTCATTTCGAGTAATGTTCCTGCCACCTTATTTTTGGCCCCTCTGCTTCTAGAACACCTACCTCAACTGTCTTTTTCCTTTTATTTTTTTTCTATGACCTTTCCGCCGCAATTTAACGCCTCCCAGCTTTTCCATTCGGCTCTTTACTCTCGAGATGTGAAGCATTTGCAAGACTTCGTTACATCTCTCCCCTCGCACTCTCTTCACTTTCCCTCTCTTCCTTCTTCCTCTCCTCAATTTTGTCTTTCTTCCTCTTTCTCTGTCTCCCCACGTCTGTGGCGACACCGTCGTCCTGTTGTCTCCTCAAAGCCTCTTGATCCCTTCAGAAACTCACCAATTTTTCATCGTTTTCCCGGTCGTGTTTTTTTTCTTTTTTCTTTCTCTCTAAAGACTTTGGCCATCACCTTTATACGCCTTTCGGCATCGCCTCCTAGGAAACGAAGAAGTTTGTTACGTCTTCGCGATTCATTAAGCCTCGTTTTCTTCCCAAAGGTTTGTGAGGCGATCGTGTCGACCCTTCACTTCAGAATACATTTTTTTTTAATCCTAACGTTGCCGCAAGGGCACACTTCTAAGCTGTTTCCATCTTTGTCGCAAAAGTTAGCGTTTACATTTACTTCCGCCACAGCTTCGTAACGCTTAACATTTATTTTCTGCTTAGCGCTGCGTTGATCAGGAGCGCAGCCGCTCAGCCGGACCTCGGAAAAATAAGATTCCTTGCAGGAATAAAACAAATTGGCCCTCCGTTCTTAATGATGCGTAGCAAATGCATATGGGCTAAGTGGTACTAACGAGGGGACTTTGCGATAGAGTGGACTGCTTTCGGCACTGTCAAGGCCATCTTGTAGAAGCTCTTAGCAATTAGCGACACTTCAAGGAACTACTTGCAACCATGCTACGTACACTAACCACCGTCGTTACTCTTGAATTCGGTCATCAGCGGAGTGACACAAAAACACTCCTTCAGTGTTGGTTTGATTGATAAATGTTCTTACGCATAAAATGTTGTTCAAGCATGCACAAGAAGTGTTCAGCGTTTTTTCTCAAATATGGCCCTACAACAGATCATTTTACGTGAGTGATATGAAAATCTGAACACAAGTGAGACAGTCATATATATATATATATATATATATATATATATATATATATATATATATATATATATATATATATATATATATATATATATATATATATATATATATATATATATATATATATATATATATATATATATATAAGAAGTGTATACCTAATGGCTGGTTTTTCCGTGTTTTTGCACAATATTAGTGAGATCTAACCGACAATAATGCCAAGGAAAGTATAGGGGAAGATATTAGACCAAATTGTAATGTAAAATATGAAGAACAGTGGGTGAAAACATAAGTTGCCATGGGCAGGATCCGAACCTGCGACCTTCGAATGACGCATTCGATGCTCTACCACGACAGCCATCCTCCCAGCCACATTATAGGTTTTATATGTGAATTAAACGTGGGAGTGTCAGTCAGCGCCACCAGTAGTCATGGCGGCGAGTGTGGCACACTCTTTTGAGCCTGTTTGGTGTAACGTAGCACGTGATGTATATATATATATATATATATATATATATATATATATATATATATATATATATATATGTATATGTATATATATATAGATATATATATATATATATATATATATATATATATATATATATATATATATATATATATATATATGTATATGTGTGTGTGTGTGTGTGTGTGTGGTGTGTGTGTGTGTGTGTGTCCGCCATGGTTCATGCGGAGCGAATTCTTTTAGTGGCATTGTTGTTTTACGCAGGCTGTAGAAGCGTGTACGCCATCACTGTTTAAAATTTCATCTCGATCTGGCGTGAGCAACGCAATTCGCTAGTGACTGCAAATATGCGCAGCAGAGTCTGTATACCCTGTCTTGCAATGTAAACTTGAGTGATTGTGTTGACAACGTATGCACGCTATAGAATATTCAGTTACAACACGAAAAGTGACAAAAAAAACATTTACTCATGTAAGGTTGATTTGATATGCGGGGTTTAACGTCCGAAAACCACCATATGATTGTGAGAGACGCTGTAGTGAAGGGCTCCGGAAATTTCGACCACCTGGGATTCTTTAACGTGCACCCATATCTGAGCACACGGGCCTACAGCATTTCCGCCTCCATTAGAAAGGCGGCCGCCGCAGCCGAGATTCGATCCCGTGATCTGTGGGTCAGCAGCCGAGTACCTTAGCCACTAGACCACCGCGGTTTTTTTTTATTACCTGAATTTGGTACAAACCACATAATACAAGCGACACTGGTAAGAAAGTATGAAATGTACAATATTTACATGACGACTTAACAGTCAACCAGGATGGTGCAGATTTCGTTACTATAACACTCGCAAGGTCAGCAGAGGCTCCAGTCGTGGAAGCCATACTGGTGGCTCCGGTGGGCTTATTCATGTAAGGCGAAAGGAGCACCATAGCCATGTCAAATTTCTTCCCAGTCAGCGCATTGATCCCACCCCGCAACCATTCGAAAGCTTTCCGCCCCTAATGTGGTTTAGCACTACCTCCGAAGTAAAAGACACCATACTTGGATTTGCTTTTCCTCCATGATTGGACTACATTTGATAAACCTTTAAGGCCATGTGATTACGTCATGTGAGGTCGCGTTACGGTAATTTTTTGCACAACTCGTCTGTGATGCCTTAGGATGCCAACGATTAAAAATTTCACGTTTGATGATGTACAGAGCAGGGGGAGGGGAGTGAAAATTCCCACGCCACTATCCTATGTATTTCTTTGTGTGTTCTGAGAACTTTTGACCGATATCGTACCTAAGGCATTTACCTTAACACGGGTCTTTTTGTTCAAGCACGTAAAAAAAAACAAAGAACTACCCACGAGTTTTGTAATGCATTTGTCTTGTCTGATGAAGCTGCATCTTTTTTTGTGTACTCGAATCGGGGAAATTCCGCTTCGGCGGGAGCATGGTGCAACCTCCTTAAAATTACCGCTTTCGGCCGAGTCTCCTTCGAAACTTCTGGATTGCCTCGAGGCTGCAGCTTCTAATTATAGCACGTCGTTACCAAGGCTTTGCACGGAGCCCACAGGCGCCCGTTAAACTTCCGCGGGGGTGCGCATACCTGCAGTCGACGCCGCTCTCCTACCCGTTACTTGGCCATAGCGGTGTTCCCTGCATCGCGCCCTTTGTGTACTCGAAGGCGTTGGTGGGTGAGCTCTATGCAGTGGGAAAGCACGTTTACGTCACTAAGAAATATGAAGCGCTAATTGCGGACGCTCGGCCACAATGCATAAAAGACCGGCTGCTACTGAACGCTTACGTTTCCAAAACAAAAAAAACAAAAAACGACATAAAAACTGTACGTCAGAGAGAGAGGGAGAGCGCGCGAAAAGGTTTTATTCTTTAAAAAATGTAGCTATCAAACCGAGCATAAGGGAGGAAACCTTGGTCCGAGTTCCTTACGATCTTGGTAACCACCCGAACCCTGCTGAACTAAGCCAGGGCGCATTACAGCGTGTATTCACGTAAAAAAAAAACAATATAAGTTAACGCTGCTTCAAATTAGCGGCACCTATCCCTAAACGAGTGCGTATCTGCGGCAACCTTTTAAATGCAAAGCATTTCATAGCGAACTTCGGTGACATTGAGCGTATCTATCTATCTATCTATCTATCTATCTATCTATCTATCTATCTATCTATCTGTCTATCTATCTATCTATCTATCTATCTATCTATCTATCTATCTATCTATCTATCTATCTATCTATCTATCTATCTATCTATCTATCTATCTATCTATCTATCTAGCCGCCTACGACTTTTTCCTCTCCTGGCAGTTTCGATAATAGCATCGATGCCAAACTTGTTGTGGCATAACATGACTGTATGAAGAACATATCAAACTAGTCATAACATTAAAATCTTGACATGTATGTCGTGAATGTCATTATTTACATTTCGTGGTCCTGCAGCCCTTGCGGTGGTTTCATTCACATGGCATGTTGCAAAACTGGTATGGTATGACATGATTGCATGGCGAACAGAAGCAACAGACTCTAACATGAAAATCATAATATGCGTGTCATGTAACAACATGACTACATACCATGCTCGTGATGCGCTCGTGGCCGTTTTGGTAGCTCTACATATACCAAATTTGGTGTTACGTGACGTCAATGGATGACGAATTATCTGACTGGTGCAAACATGATAATCCCAACACGCGTGTCATGTAAGAACATGGCAACATGCCACGCTCATAGCGTGCTCGCGGCCATTTCGCTAGCTCCACACATACTAAACTTGGTATCACATGACGTGAGTAGATGACGGAGGTAAACGACATATCCTAACATGATAATTGACACGAAAGTCATGTACGGCATCATTTACCTCCACCTCGTAATTTTGTGCTGATTTTAAAGTGACATATCAGCATTTCTCCTTCGTGCTTCGCATATCATCGATTCCCACTGTACATGCGACCTGCCAATTTTTGTTTCGCTTTCTTTTGTTCTTCTTTTTTTTCTCTTTGTTTTTTTTCGCTTTTTTTCTATTTTTGTCTATTTGTTTTTCTTCCCACTTTTTCTTTTTTCTCACTCTATTTGTCTCTTGCTTCTTTCTTTTTTTCTATTTATATATACGTGATTTTGTTTGCGTTACGTCCAGCGAAGTCAGCACATGACAGCATACGGCATACCGGGCCCCTAATATAAAAGAAACAGCGAGTTTTTAGTGTCGCAAACAGCAAACGAACAGGACCACTTTAGCGTCTCCCTTAATTTTAATAATAACACTATCTAGAGTTCTACGTCCCAAAACCATGATATGATTATGAAAGACGCCGTAATGAATGATATTTCGACCATCTGGTGTTCTTCGAACGCGCATTGACATCCCTCAATACGCGAGTCTCTAGCGTGCATACCCTCCATCGAAATGCGACCGCCATCGTCTGTATCGATCCCGCGACCTTTGGACCAGAAACCAAGTGCCGTAACCACTGCCCCACCACGGCGAACTCACTGTCGATCACGTGATGTGTCATTAAACTCACTCTGCTTTCAGTCGCAGTTCAACTGCCGCATCAGTTTACGGCTGCGTTCCTTCAATATCCAGACTTGGGTGAGTTGTTTCGTACTCGTAGATATGCCGTGCGACTTGGGCGAAGACTGCAACACAGACAAACGCAAACGCGGCAATTGAAGCGCACTATGTAAATAAAAAAAATGACAGCACATCCACAGAGTGAATGATGGAGAGTGGGGCGAAGCAGCCGTCCGTCCATTCGTTCTTGCTTCCGTCCGTCAATGCCTGCGTCTGTGTGGCCGCCCGTGCGTCCATCCGCCCGTCCGTGCGTGCGCCTGTTCGTGCGTCTGCACGTCCATCCGCGCGTCCGTCCTTGCGTTCGTCCATGCGTCCATCCGTACATGCAGCCATCCGTAAGTCCGTCTATGCATCTGTCTGTGTGTTCGTTCGCCCACCTATTCAACACTCCAAGTACTACCATGGCGCATCTTTTCATCATATATTCATCATATAGAAGCACCGTCATCCAGCGGACATTCCAAGGACTGAACGAGGGGAGGCACACGCACACTTTCTTACGGCTTGCGCTTCGTGTCTGCTTCCCACCTTTAACCGTCTCGAGTTCATTGTATATACTAGTTCACTGTATTCAAGGTACTGTGACCCAACGCTAGCTAAACCTTTCTAAAACCAAGGAGGTTACACCCAGCGAGTATAACTTAGCAACCCTTTCTTGTCAGGTAGTGCTAAATGTACATGCCAATGGCTGCTAAGGGGTAACGAAAGACAGGAGAATTTGGCTTTTAGTTAACGCGCACGATGCGATTTTTTTTTAATTGTTGAACAACGCTCAGAAGAAATCTCCCACCGGCACCACCTTTGAGGTCAAAATCTAAGACTGGTTACACACTACGACTACTACTACTACTACGAGGGACGAACGGGTGCCACTTTAAGGAGCTTCGCCCTTAAATGTGTGTTTGTAACAGCCTGTGGCCGTATGACTCACTATGTCATGCCATTTAGGAACGAAGCTCCTTCGAACTGCATGGTGACCATCCGGCTTGAATCTGTCCGGGTGCCAGGCACACTCGGAGCGCAGGTGCAAAACGTCTGTGTGCCGAACTGTCTACAAAGCGATGGTTTAGTAATTGACTGACCGTCCATCTGTCCGTCCGTGCGTCTGTTGTTTATACTAGTCAGCGACTTCAACGTAGGCATCCAGCACATACCAACAGAAATACCAAATGTACAAAGACCAAATCACCCTTGCCCTACTAAAAAAATGGGAGTGCACGAGCGAATGCCTGTGCGAACTTCCCTTTTCTATTTATCGCGCATCGCAATAGTCCTTCTTTACCGTTAAGGTGCGAAGAAGCTTAGGGGCTAGGCTTGTTGGTGTGTCATCACTCATAACGTTGTGTTATCCTGTCGTCACGGTCCACCATAAACGTTGGGATGTGTCCCAACATTTATAAATTATCGGTCCACTAAATGTGAAGGAGGCAAGTTAGCCTATACATATAGCAGACGACGTGAGCGGAGCTTCAACACCCTTCCCTACTGAAATGTACTGAAAACGGACGTGTAGGGAAGTACAAAAAGAAGGAGCAAAAGAAGAAGCTCCACCTTACGGTAAGCTGAACCCCCACGCAGATTTGCAACGACGTTGGTTGAGCGGGAAGACCCTTCCCTAGATGTTTCGTTCTTTTACATATTTTTTAAACCTTTGCGCCATATGGTAAGTTGCACAGCTTGCTCGGTGTCCCTGGCTCTGTATAACGGGATTCGCCGAATTGCGCTTATTGCAACCCGAGTTTTGTTCTTTCAATGTCTCTCTCTCACTCTCTATCTGTATCTTTTCGCCACTTGCCAGATTTTCATTGGATGGCTCATGTGATGACTCGATTCCTCTGTGACCCTTATAGTTCGACAGCTGAATCGGCTTTGTCGTATTCATTAACGGCAACCTTCGGGGTCACCATCTTCCTTTCTTTCTTCCTTTCTTTCTTTCTTTCAATAAATAATTCATTCATTCTTTCTTTATTTCGTTTGTCCTTTCGTTCTTTTTTGTTCTTTCTCTTCCTTTCTTTCGCCCTTTCTTACTTTCGGTATCTCTCTTCCTTTCTCTCTTTATTTAGTTCATTCTTTTTCTGTTTTTTTTTCGTTCGTCCTTTCTTCCTTTCTCTATCCCTTTTTATCTATCTTTCTCTCTTTTTCTTTACTTCTTTTTTTGTTCTCATCTCATGCCGTACGAGTCCACTTTGTGGCCGCTCGCGTGTGCTCACGAATAACCATTTTAGTTTCCCAAGAACCACACGTACAAGTCTTACTTCCTCTTCGTACGTTCTCCGTGTTTGACCAGGAATAATAATGTAGCGGCAACACGTACGGGCTGGAGATTTATTTTGTCGCTCAATATTCCTCTGCTTAGCGTTCAATTTATCTGAATGTCCCTCCGGGCGGCCAATATTTGCACAACAATGCCTCGACACCCGGAAACGCTGTGGTGATTCTAAAGTTATATTCATTTTCATTCAGAGCAACCGAAAAGTAAAAAGCAGTGAATGAGAGACGAAAGCAATGGAATTTGAAACATCGCGGAAAAGAAATGTTTCGCCTACGCCCAATTCGAGACTTCTCTTTCTCGTATAGATTTCCTTTCTTGTAAGAGGGTTTAGCTATAAGCTCGAAATGGAAGTGTAAGTTATATTTCTGCAGAATATAGTTGAACTGCACGGAAAAGAACGTTGGTTGTTTAGATTAAGGTTCTCGAGGTTCTGACCTCATTTGAATAGGCCTGAGTTGCGCAGTTCGCCTTTGCCTTCTTCTGAGTTCCTAAATAATTGATATTTTTTACTGCGAGAATTGAATGTGCACTCTGGGTGGGTTTTCACCGTTGCCGTCGTGTTCTGTATGTATGTATGTATGTATGTATGTATGTATGTATGTATGTATGTATGTATGTATGTATGTATGTATGTATGTATGTATGTATGTATGTATGTATGTATGTATGTATGCGTGTATGTATGCACGTATGTACGTACGTATGTATGTATGTATGTATGTATGTATGTATGTATGTATGTATGTATGTATGTATGTATGTATGTATGTATGTATGTATGTATGTACGTACGTACGTACGTATGTATGTATGTATGTATGTATGTATGTATGTATGTATGTATGTATGTATGTATGTATGTATGTATGTATGTATGTATGTATGTATGTATGTATGTATGTGTACATATAAGCCACAAATAAATGTATTTCAGAGGAAAGTTTTTCGAATTCTGCGACCGAGGATTGTAACCTACTGCCCCTAGCTCCACATCGTGCTGCCTTCGAAAATTATGCCACACGTCATTCGTTCTCCAAGATACTAACGGCAGAATACGAATGCAGGCGGCGTTGGATGAAACGCATGGCATGCCCACAAGGTTGAAATTAAAAATTATTCCAGCTGTGAGCCACGCTGAATCGCTGCCTGCGCTGCATTTGTGTCGTATCGCTGCTAACCCTCGCTAGTGTTAGATTTTTCTATTGTATTCGCCTCGAGATCGAGCGGAGCCGCCACCTGGCGGCCACTGGCTGAAGCGCGCCTAGGGTGGCGCGGCCGGGCTAGACTAGCCCGACCATGATTGATTGATTGATTTGTGGGGTTTAACGTCCCAAAACCACTATTTGATTATGAGAGACGCCGTAGTGGAGGGCTCCGGAAATTTTGACCACCTGTGGTTTTTTAACGTGCACCCAAATCTGAGTAAAGGGGCCTACAACATTTCCGCCTCCATCGGAAATGCAGCCGCCACAGCCGGGATTTGATCCCGCGACCTGCGGGTCAGCAGCCGAGTACCTTAGCCACTAGGCCACCGTGGCGGGGGCCCGACCGGGAGGGTGGATTGCTGCCACAGTCATGCTCGTCCTCAGAGTTCATCCCGCTCTGTCATTGCAAGTTTAACTAGTTGTACGTTTGTCTAGCAAGATCTAGAGACACAATTGGTCCTGCTCAGCTGTATATGCGTTGCACTAAGATCAGTTCGGCTACATGGCAAGAGTGTTGGGTATTGTCATCGTACCCTCCGTTTGCCGGGATTATGTCGGCGTAGGTGTTGCTGTTTAGTTGGAGCACATCGCAAAGTGGCATCCCAAACAAGAGGAGCAATAAGTATCGTGTGAATTCTGGGTTTTATTGACTCGGCGCTAAACGAAGTTTTGCATTGTTGTTTGGTGTCTAACCGCGGCGCTGTTACTTATCTGACGTGCCTTAATTCTGCTTGAAAACCTTTCGTTGTATGATCCTGGTCCTAATACAGCAAAATATTTCTGTCCATTTAGTTCTTACACTTCTGTACATAACTTATCTCTTAAAGAATAAAAATAAATGGCATTACATAGAGGTGATTAAACTTGGATCGCCGTGCGCAATTTTTTCATTGGGAGAAATAAATACAGACACACCTGTGTGCTTTGATGATTGATATGTTGGGTTTGACGTCCCGAAATCACCATATGATTATAAGAGACTCCGTAGTTTCAGTTTCAGTTTATTGAGCGTAATTGGGTGGGGAGTTCTAAATAGGGAGAGGTATACAGAAAGAGGTCCCTTAGTGTAAACACTGCAATGGGACTGCTTGTTATAAAATACACAAAGAAAAACTAAAAAAAACAGGAGCAGGATCGCGTAAAAGAAGCGTAAATATGCGTAGAAAATAATAAAGAGGCATTATGGTATGCAATAACATAGAGAATATTTGACATTGACGTACACAAAAAAGGGATCTAAAAAGTGAAGCTAATACAGTGCAAACGAAGCAATCGCTAGGAATAAACACTAACAAATATTTAAGAAGAAAAATAAACTAATAGAAATGGATAAAAACATGAAAATGTATGAAAAAAAAAGGCAACAGCAGTAACTACACAAAAAAATCAGAAGTTTAAAGAAGGATTCAGATAAAGGTGAACTGAATGCTTACAGGCATTTAATAAGGGAGAGGTTTTAATCTCTAAAGGCAGAGTGTTCCATACCTTGATGGCGTAGAAGCTCACTGTTTTTAGTCTGTAACTAGTGCGCGCCTTTGGCAATAAGATAATGTTTTGAAAGGAGAAACGTGTATTACTTGTGGAAGTTGTAAATTTATTGCCTACAATGCATAAACGATCCGGATTATGCACTAGGCGGTAGGCAATTACAGCTAAATTAAAGTCGATCACATTTTAATTGGGAAGAATAATATTGGAAGGCTCCAGAAATTTCGGCCACCTGGGGTTCTTTGACGTGCACCCAATACTGAGTACACGAGCCTACAGCATTTTTGCCTCCGTCGAAACTCCTGTGTGCTTAGATTTGGATTCGCTTTTAAGAGTCCCAATGGGAAAAAATTATCCAGATGGTATGTCCCAAACTTATATCATAACCTGACGCGAAAGAACTTTTTTTGCACCATCTTGAGCGCTTTTATGGCGTTGTTGTATAGACTGACGTAAGTAGCGAACATTATTCTCCTGAAAAAAAAAAGAAACTCTGTGTAATCAAATAACGGAACTTTTGTTTTATCACTGCCATGATTGTAATCCTTCGGAGATGATTGATATGGGGAGTTCAGCGTTCCAAAAATCCTTTGGAGAACGTTGCGTGCTGAACTGTGTGTTCAGAAAAAGTAGGTAACGATTTAGAGCACCAGGCACTCTACTAAGAGATAGCTTAAAGCCGTCCCGCGGATATCGAAGTCGGAGTTCTGCGGCTGTTACTTTTACATACCGTTATTAAAGGAAGAATAGGCGCTTTGAAGCCTTATCATCCACGCTGCTTTCCTGAATAAACCTATCAACTGTCACGGGTTAATTTCACAAGGAAATGAGTGAGAAAAAAATGCGTATGCGTATTGGCGGTTATAATCGCCCAGGAATATGGGATTTCTCTCCTTCTCTCTCCCTCTCTTTCTTTTTTTAGTATCCAAGACCAGCATGTACGAGACTAACAATGAATTCAGTGACACTACAGCAGTGCGTAGTAAGCCGGACACAAGCTTAACAGACGCAGATAAAATTACAAGAAACGTGGCATAGTGCGAAAACGTAAGCAACCGCGAACCGCCGACATCTCTTTCAACGGCAGATCGCGTTTCTCTCAAAAGATTTATGAACCTTCGACAAGCTTCGGCATCCATCAGGCAATGAAAGACTTTGCACATTACGAGTAGATTGCAGTCAAAGAATTTTATTTGCCACAACTGGCTCACGTCCCTCGCAAAAAAAAAAAAACCTGGCTGCTCCCTCTTTGATTGATTGATACGTGGGGTTTAACGTCCCAAAACCACCATTTGATTATGAGAGACGCCGTAGTGGAGGGCTCCGGAAATTTAGACCACCTGGGTTACGTGCAACCAAGTCTGAGGACACGGGCCGACAACATTTCCGCCTCCATCGGAAATGCAGCCGCCACAACTGGGTGGGATTCAATCTTGCGACCTGCGGGTCAGCAGCCGAGCACCTTAGCCACTAGACCTCCGCGGTGGGGTGCTGCTATCTCTTTTCAGCAATCGGTATAACACGAAAATAAAGCGTGGCGTCACAAAGGTAGCTGAGTGTTTCTTGTACATGGTTTCGCCACAAGGCGAAGGCATGAATACTACAGCAACGAATTGCGATGTCACGGGAAAAAGGGCAAGCAGCTGGCAACTTGCCGCACGCACCTCAAGCAAAAATGGAATGGTAGAGAAGGAAAGGATAGTACGGCGGCGAGAAAGCAAGAAGCACGGAACGAGCGTGGACAACCAACTGTCAGAGTTTGACACTTAAAGCACGCTGCTCAAAGATAAAGATGCACGAAACAAACGCACAAGTATACAGAAGTCAAGCGCGAACAGCCTTCAAAATTTAGTGCGTTCGCAGCGCGCTCCTTCCGTAAACGCGACCACGGCAGCGAGCGAAGTAACTTTCGTGCTCTCCTAAATCACTGTAACCATAAATCAAGGTCGCGGTGGAAGTACAAGGGTACCAAGCGCCCTTATCCCGAGATAAGTGCACGCGCTAGTCAGCGACTACTGCTGATAGCATTAATTCGCACTTTAGCTACGCCATATACGAGCGCGCGAGCACAGACCTTTTGAGTGAGTGTGCCCAATGCGCGCTTCTCCCGCAATCTCTCTACTGATGATAAAAACGCGCTGACGTTGCTGAGCTCTGAGGACCGTCAGCGGTATAAAAGCGGCTTGTCGTTAGCACCGCTGACAGCGCACGTTGCGTGGCCGAGTGGGTAGCGAAGTGTGCTGCGAATTGAGTGGTCGCGGGTTCGACGCCCTGCAAATGAAGTTTTCAAATGCGAAGCATTTCTTAGCGAACTTTGGTGGCTTCGACTGTATCTATCTATCTATCTATCTATCTATCTGTATATCTATATATCAATATATATCTATCTATCTATCTATATATCTATCTAGGCGCCTACGACTTTTAGCTCTCCTGGCCATTTGGATAATGGTATCGATACCAAACTTCGTATGGCATAACGTGACTCTACGACGAGCATACGTGATTAGTCATAACATAAAAATCATGATATGTATGTCATGAATGTCATGATTTACATTTCATAGTCTTGCAGCTCTTGCAGTGGTTTCCTTCACATGACATGTTGCAAAGCTGGTAACGTATGACATGATTGCATGGCGAACACAAGCGACAGACCTTAACACAAAAATTATGACATGCGTGTCATGTAACAACATGACTACATGCCACGCTCATTAAGCGCTCGCGGCCATTTCGCTAACGTCACATGTGAAAAATTTGGTATTATGACATGTGAATGGATGACGAAGGTATGGGACTGGTGCAAAAATGACAATCATGAGATGCGTGTCATGTAACAACATGACTACATGCTACGCTCATTATGCACTGGTGGCCGTTTCGCTAGCTTCACTTATAGCAAATTTTGTATTACGGGACGTGAAATGATGACGAAGGTGGGAGATTGGTGCGAACATGATAAACATGAGATGCGTGTCATGTAACAACATGACTACATGCTACGCTTATAATGCGCTCGCAGCCGTTTCGCTAGTTTCACATGTAACGAATTCGGTATTACGTGACGCGAACGGACGACATAGGTGGATGACACATCCAAACATGATCATCACTACATGCGTGTCATGTAACAACATAACTACTTGCCACACTCAATATGCGCTCGCGGCCGTTTCGCTAGCTTCACCGATGCGAAATATGGTATTACGTGACGTCAATGAATGACGAAGGTATGTGACTGAGGCAAATATGAAAATCATGAGATTCGTATCAAGTGGCAACATAACCACATGCCACAGTCAAGGCGCCAATACACATCGGCGGGAGAGGGTGCGCGTGCGCGCTGGCGTTCGTTTCGTCGCGTCACGCCGGCATGGCCATGCTAGACACCGGTCCTGCCATATACTCGCAGGCGCGCGCCGTGCTGCGTTGCTTTGACGCATGCGTGTTTCAGCGCGTCTGGCGTCCCTCCGTCACGAAAAGAGGCCGACGCAGTGCTGTCTGGGTAACGCATGGGCGCGAAATGCAGCATGTCGCATTTCTCGCCGGTTGCGGTCAGCCTGCGCCAACGGACGCTGGTCGCGCCTGGCGTAAGACTATAGAGTTCTCGCGTTTCGCCAACGTATAGACTCGCTGTGCCCAGCGTGTGCGCGTGTCAAGGTCAAGTTGGAGTATATTGGGCCCTTCATGATGCACTCGCGGCCGTTTCGCTAGCTCCACATATAATAAATTTGGGTTCACGTGACGTCAATGCATGAAGAAATATATGACTGGTACAAACTTGATAACCCTGACACGCGTGTCATGTAAGAGCATGACAACACACCACGCTCATAGCGTGCTCGCGGCCGTTTCGCTAGCTCCACATATTCTAAATTTGGTATCACTTGACGTGAATAGATGACGAAGGTCAACGACACATCTAAAGATGATAATCATGACACGGAATTCATGTATGGCATCATTTACCTCCACCTCGTAACGTTGTGCTGATTTTAAAGTGACATATAAACTTTTATCATTCATGCTTCGCATATCATCGATACCCACTGTACGTGGGATCTGCCAATTTTTTCTGTGACCTTTCAGCTTAAGCAGCGCACAGCTTATTTCGAACTGCTTGCTGTTCGGTGCGTTTCATTCTAATCTGTTGCTATAAAATTAATTGCTGCACCTTTGAGACAAAACTATGTGCGTCTGCTATGCGACGCTTACGTAGGTTGATCTCGTATCGCTGCATGAATGTTTTGTTTAGCGACTGCCCGTAAACATTGGTGGGGCCTTCCTGCTAAGGATGATAACAGTTGACGGGACGGTGTTTTATGAAACCCCTGATCTCATCAGCAATTACTTTTCCTCCACATAATCGTGTTTCACTTGCGTTACTACACCTATGCATACCGCACAGCCCGGTTTAATCTTAACAGAAACAGGGGACAAGTAAATTTCCATGTTTGCCACCATAACGAAGAGCTGAATGGCCTCTTAAATTTGCGTCCGTGGAAGCTTCCTTATTAATGGCATATATGCTTCCGTTAAAAGCTCATGTTTTCTCTTGAGTTAGCGTTGAACGTAAGGGAAATGCGTTAGCGTTACCTTTGTTTGGCTTCGTTTACCTTCTATCACATTAACGAAAATTGTCTAGAGTACTTAGCAGAGCAGGTATTATACGAGCACATACAGAAGCAGCCAGCGCTGCTATCGTGGAAGTCGGTATGGTGTGCTAACCATAAACCGGTGTGCTACATGCAAACTTATAATGTTTCCATTGCCGATCTCGGCAATGAAAGGCTCGGCAAGTTATTTCGAAGGGGGGGGGGGACCACATTGACCTGAATGGGGGAGGAGGGGACGGGTAGGAAGACAATGACGAGTATCTTTTTGGGCTCTGTATGCGGTGGCCGAAAAAATTGGGGAACCCTTGAGCTTCGCCTTCAAGAGTTGAATGCGATAGCAATACTTTGTTGCTAGTGCGTACTTCAACCACATAGTGCATACCTTTTTTTGTACGATGTTACTACAGAAGTTTAGGTTGTAATTGATAAATGTAATTGATAAAACAGTGAAACATATGAAATTAAAATTAGCTTTGGTCAGTGAAGCTTTCTAATACGGCTGAATGCTGGGAAATGGGTCGCTCGCTTGAAATTGCGAGCAATAAGGCTTTCTAACTCGCAAATTTTTTCTCGCTTGCTATGTGATGGATGGTCTTGAGGGAATAAGCGCACTAACGTGTGCGCCTTTTGTAATGTGTGGCCGGCTTTGAACAAAAAAGGCGTTATGATAATCACATTTTCATATTTAATTGTGTAAATGTCTCAATATTTCATGTAATCAATTCTTGACTGATTCTCTGAGTGGGTATAAGCAATGACAGAGGCATCGTCATTGTTTTCTGACGCCCGACGGTAGTGTGCGCTTGTACAACGCAATATTCATGCGATATTATTACATTGTGTGTTGCGAAGCCTGTATACAGGATGGGTGGGTTTGTAAAGTATGAATGTTACATTCGCTGCATTTTCAAGCAGAGGAAGTTACTTTCACTGTTTTGCAAAGCAATGACGTGGCTGTCTTAGTGGTGCCTCTCAAATTGGTGGTTACAGGCCTGTTCTGTTCTAACTTTGCGGGTGTCTCAGATAAAGAGATCAAAAGAAAGAAAAAAAAGAGACACGTGGCTTTGTAATAGAACACCTGCTTGCCACGCAAACGACCCGGGTTCAATCCTGACTCAAGCCTGGAATGTTTTCGTTATTTATTAAATTTGCATCTTTATTTTTCGGTCATAAACTGGATGATTATTTTTCGCTCACTATCAATGACGCCGGAATTTTTGCAAAACAATCCCTTTAACCCTATCTCATTTGAAAAATTCAGAAGAGGCCGGGCCCTGGCCCGATGAGCCATTCCCTATCTACGCTGCTAGGCTATTCTTTTTACCTTAGGGCAGATGCAGAAGAATAAACTGATTCAGTTGATCAAGATTCTGAAGCCTTATATTCTACTCTTGAGTTCAAAAACTTTTGTTTTTTAGTCTGGCATGTTTCCCATTGGCCATCCGCTTACAGTGTTAAAACGTCTGGCATCACAACTGGCTGATTTTTTTTTCTTTGCGAGCATTTCCAAAGCAAGACGTTTTTGTGAATATGAATCGTGGTTGGTAGTCTGTATGTCGTCTGCAGTCATAGTATGCCGGATGTGTACATGAATTTTGACACTGCCAGCCACCCTTACGATGGCTGCAGTTTAAAAACCAGTTTGTTAGACACATGCTTGTATAGTGTTGTTCGCTGCTAATTACTGATGTTCTCTGTACAGGTGTCAGCAAATTGTACGTCGACAAACCATTGCTCCTGGACCTGGTATCTCCTTCTTCTCAAACAGTGTGAACATTACTTTCGCGCAAGGAACCATATCACAAAAAAAGGAACCATCCTTGGGCCACTGAGTTCGTTTGGTGGGTAGACGCATTTGCTAAGCTCTAGCACCATTTGAATTCAGTTCATCCAAGGAGTCAGAATCGACGTGGTAACATCAACCGCCCGAGGCAAACAGGCCAGTGATTCTGTAATGGTGAGTATTCCTCTTCGCTTTGCCTTAACTAGTCCAGACGATTTCTGATGAGCACCTAGTCTTACCATTTCCACGAATTCCAGTCAGGTGAGGGTTGGTGCAAAAGTAATAATAATAAAAAACAGGCCGCATCGCATGAATGGAGCCTGAAGCAAGTGCGAGCTGGACAGCCTTCTTTGTTTTATCGTCTTTTTTTCTTTCTCGCGATTCCGGTTCTTCATAGTTTTTTTCTGTTCATTTTTGTTTTTATTATTGTTCTGTCCTGTTTTTCCCTCTTTATACTATTTGCTTGCCTAATTGTTTTTTTGTTGTTTTTTTTGACACGTGTTTTGTATATCGTATGTCAGGTGGCGCCAGCATACGACAGCGCGGGCCCCAAAAGCGCTCTGCTCTTAATAATTTCGACGTGGCTTCACCGGAACCTCAATCTGAACGGAACAAGATATAGACGTGCGATGCGGTGAATTCGTGGCACTTGTCTAGCGTTTTTTTTTTTTTACTTGAAGCATTTTTTTTTTGTTTTTTACGCGAGTGGCATGAGCCGCTCGCGAAGGTTGCCTCGAGTCAAAAGGGTGCCTCGTGTAAAAAAGGGTGCCTCGAGTGACGACCAAGTCACAAGTCGCGTGACGCCCGTTGTATGACTGTTGAAGCTCGCGGTAAGATCATTGTCGGCTCTTTCGGCAGTGCCAGTGACCTCGCACGCTGCAGCAAACCGTTACGTGTAACCTCTCTAGAACTTCGTTCGAGAGTTTTGCCCGCACCTCCGGTACGCATTGCGGAGAAAACACGATGTGAGAGCGGCGACATCAAACGGCCGACAACGGCGCGCCCGGTCCGTTTCGTTATACCGCAGGGGAGTAGAATTTCTATTCGCGGAGCCATTAAAGCTCACGCTAAAGCGGGAGACCGCGAACAACTATTATCATGAAGCGTTATCGGACACAGAAATGTGTGCAAAGAAACTCCTGGTTGGCCCACTAAAAACGAACAGAAAAACAGACGATTGGCAAACAGCATTTAATACTTTCAGAGAGAGCTCACCATTAGTTTAAAAAAAAAAGCTTCAGTAAACCACTGAGGTTAAGCCGGTGATAAACACCAAGGATCGGATGGGGAGCGTCGTAACAACAGGTACTCTAGCAGAGCATTGGATAGCTTTATATCGTACAAAACGGCAAGTGGGTGGGACATATAAGTGAGCATACAAAGAAATAGGGAGAAAAGGAAGAAGTACTGGAGGAGAAAGAACAAGTGAAGGACATACTCAAAGAAACAAACATACAGTGCAGACAGACAGACAGACAGACAGACAGGCGTAAAGAAAGAAAGAAAGAAAGAGAGAGAGAATGAAAGAAAGAGAGAGAAAGAAAGAAAGAAGGAAAGAAAGAAAGAAAGAAAGAAAGAAAGAAAGAAAGAAAGAAAGAAAGAAAGAAAGAAAGAAAGAAATAAAGAAAGAAAGAAAGAAAGAAACCAGTGTTAGGCCGAAAAATTGAGGATCGACTAACTTCACTATCTAGGCTTTACTGAACTTAGTGCAAACCGATTCATACTTTTAACGTAGGTGAAGAGGTGTAGGGGCAAATATTGAAAAGATAGATGAAATCCCTTCTCCTTGTTCTGGTGGCATCAGCCTATGCTTGTTGTCTAAATTATCACCACTGCTCCAGAAGACAATACATCTTGCGGGACACAAAACAGTCTGTAATTTAAAATGTTTTCAGTTGCGTCTTGATTTCCACGCAGAAGTGCTCAACTCAGACAGAGATAGAGAGAGAGATAAATAGAGAGGAAAGACAGGGAGGTTAACCAAGCTTGGCTCGGTTGGCTACGCTACACTTGGGGTGGGGGAAAGGGGGAATAATCGGAAAGAAAGAGATAAAAAAAGAGGAGTGAGAAAGAGATGGATGAATAGCCAGCTCTAGATTACACAACGTGGTCTCACTATGTTCTTTCGCAAGCGCTCATGAAGGCTTTGCGCGTATGCGAAACCTTCGGCCAAGGTCTCAGGGTCTTCTTTTCTGTAAGCGGTCGTGAACCCAACTGAAGGAGCTTGGCTTCCATAATACAGCGCTCAGACTGGTATGCTCAGCAGTGGCATAGAATGTGCTCAAGTGCCTCCTCGCAGGTGCAAATGTTACATGCCGAACTGCTTGTTATTCCAAGGAGACAAGAATAAGCATTCGTAAATGCCACGCCCAACCTCAAGCGACACAGCAAAGTTTCAGCGCGCCGTGGGAGCCCGGATGGCAAAGTTGCAAGTTTGGGTCGATCGAATACAGGGGCGCGTTGGAGAAATCCGACGTATTCCATTGCAGGAAAGTTGTACGGCGAGCAAGTGATTGTAGTCGCCTTGCAGCGTTCGTTCTAAACGGTGGTGCTGGCGTACGCTGGTCTTGGTATTAGCCCATCAAGCAGCTTCGTCCGCGTGGGAATTGCCGACAATTCCGCACTGAGTTGACAACTATTGAAATATCGATATCGTGACTTCCCTCTAGCGCTTCATGGTAGTCGTGCCTTAGCTGATATATTGATTGTTTGTGTAACCCGTGCTGTATAGCGAGCCGTGGCGTCTGTAAGGCTGACCTCGAGTCACAAAAGATGGCCCATTGATTAAGGGGTTGCCGAAGAATATACTTGACTGCACCTTGAAGTGCATCGATTTCTATTGCTGTCGACGTCCTGGATGTGAGAGAACTTGTATTGAAGCAACACATTACCCACATGGAACAAGCACTGCTCCTGTGGAGCTGTTGAAAATAGTGGAGCCATCGATGTTAACATGTATGCGGTCAAAGTACGTTTCGTCCAACAGACACAAAGTCAATTGCTTTGGGGCTAGCGGTGACATGCGTGCCTTTCTAATGAGTCCAGCAACCGATAAGCGCACGTCAGGTTGACGGAGACTCCATAACGCAGATGCTGGACACATCGCAAGTTTGAAGCCAAGCGGTACTATGTACTGGTGTTTCGTCACAATACCGCCGAATGAAGCATGGGGGACTTCGCGATTTCAAGCACGTTAAGAGATGTGACAAAGCCGTGATAATTGCTGAATGTGCGCTCTCAGTGTCTCGACAATGATATACATTGTGACAGGCTGTTCTTGTGCGATAACAATAGTTGCCACTGTCGACGACCATCTTGGAAGGTTAAGGCATGTCCGAAGTGCTTGGGCTTGTACGCTCTGTAGTGCACGCGTATGTTAGTCTTGCACGTTTTGGATAGGGCAGGAAGAATGTACCAGAGAATTCCGAGAAAGAGGGCTGTGTAAAGCTTATAAAGCTGAAGGATGGAATGCATGGAGGGGCCCCAAGATTTTCGGCAACGAACTTGAGTATATTCTCTATGCCAATAAGTTTTCTCTTCAGGTATGTGACATGTGGACTCCAGGTTAGGTCACGATCTACGATGACACCTAGAAATCTATGACCACTTTTATATGCATTCGATTCGCCATCGATGCGCAATGGGTAGAAAACATCGGTTTACGTGTAAACGCCACCTCAGCGCATTTTTCTGTGGCAATAGTCGAACCTTGCTGGCGAAGGTATGCCGATGTTATTGTCGCCGCCGTCAGTGTCTTTGCGCGCACTTGAGGCCGTGTCACGCCAGACGCTCAGACGCAGATATGATCATCGTAGAGTGATATATAAGCTGCCTGTGGCAGCATTTCGGTGAGCCCCACCAGAACCAGGTTGAAAAGAGTTAAACTCAAAGCGCCACCTTGTGGCACCCCATGACTTCTGAAATGCTTATTCGTATGCCCCTCTTCAGTTAAAACAAACATGGATCCCTTTGTGAGGTAGCTTTTGACACGTCAGAAGACACGACCTCCAAGTTCAGCTGCTTCGAGGTCATTGAGAAAAGCCTCATGAGTCACGTTGTCATAGGCATTCACGTCTACGAACAGAGCTACCGAGAGCCGCTTCTTAGCTTTCTGTAGCTGAACAGAGGTCACTAAGTCAATGACGCTATCGATTGAAGACCGAACTCGTCAAAAGCAAGCCATAGCAGCAGTATAGATGTTATAATGTTCCAGGTACCATTCCATGCGTGTAAGCAGCACCCTCTCCCTGACCTTGTCAACGCAGTTTGCTAGTGCTATAGGCCGTTATGATGCCAGATCCAATGTAGACTTTCTGGGCTTCAAAGGCATCAGGCGACTGCACTTCCAGTCATCAGGCACTTTACCATCGTGCCGAAAGTCAGTGAAAATTTCCAGGAGACAGCGTTTTGCCTTCGGGCTTAGGTGCTGTAGGACAGCATAGGTCACTCCATCTGGACTTGGGGACGATGAGCGATTGCACGTGCTCAATGCTGCGTGATGTTCTTCCACAGTGAATGCAACCTCCATTTGTTGATATAGTGTGACTAGAACGTCATGTGGCAATAGGTCAATCGGTATAGAGATGTCGCCGGCGATCTTTGCACAAAATTCATCAGGAAAGTCAAGCTATGAGTGGCGTTGATGTAGCGCCAGGGCAGCACAGGGATGACGCTGTTACGGAGGCGAGTGAATGCCTCGAAGAGTCCTCCATAGCGGAAACAAAGGCTTTCGAGGGTCTAGCGAGTCACAAAAACTCTTTCATCGTTGTTCCTGGAGTTTGCACATTTGACTTTGGATTTCCTTCTGAATGCGTCTACATTCTCTGATGTCATGGGTAGATTTGGTGCGTCTGTATCGTCTTTCGGTACGCTGGTGGACAACTCGAAGTTGCTCCAAGTCTTGGTCGAGAGTGGTACGTCTCGATTCTTTCGAACATATCTTCGTAGAAGTCTCCATCGCACCACGAATCACTTCTTCAGTGGATTCCGGCGCTTCGTGCATACACTTGCCCTCCACTGGTATCTGATACTCTTCCAAGTCAATAAGTCCAGAGTCTCCTGAGGAAGGAGAATCGTTCAGACCTCTTAACCTACGGGGGGGTATAGCCACTGCCGTGGGTTTCAATATCTGTGAACCATTGGATTGTCGTGACCATACTATGCGACACTAATGCCAAGTCCAGGCAACTGCTATAAGATACTCCTGGGATATAAGTAAGGCTGCCGTCATTCAGCACCTGAAGCTCGTGCTCTGATGCAAGATCAACTAGGCGTGCCTCTTCAATTTGTCCTGATGCTTCCCCACAGTGGATGGTGGGCGTTGAATTCGCCCATCAATATCCAAGGTGCTAGAGTCGTGGCAAATATATCGCTACGTGAGTAACGAGTCAATATATTGCAAATATATATACAAAATATATTTGCAAGAGCAGTTGCAGCGCTGGCCAGTCTGGCTCCGAGTTCTAGCAGGAAGCGACTGTCATCCTCTTCGTCGGGCGCACACGCGCATTGTCAGTATGCATTGCAGCCGTCTACATGTAGCAGAACCACCGTCGGCAAAGGCGCCGTCTCCAAAATTTCCGGAGCCCTCCACTACGGCGTGTCTCATAATCATATGGTGGTTTTGGGGGGTTGAACCTCACATATCAATCAATCAATCAATCAAAGGCGCCGTCTCGGCGTATCCAGACGTCAACGTCATTGCGCGAGTGGTACTGCTTCAGGCATGTGGCGTGTACAGTACCCCTCGCTGGCCCGAGGGGTGAATTAAGATGACGAGGCAGCGCGAGTGATTTCATAAGTGACGGGATTCCCCACACGAAGCACTCTGTATGGTCCCACCTACAGAGAAGGCAGTTTGTCAGACAGGATAACGTGCCCGTTCGGAGACCACAACAGAACCAACAAACCAGTCTAAAGGTGCACATCGCGGTGTCGTTGATGATACCGACGCCGTTGGTTTTCTTGGGAGGTCAGAAGGCGAGCACGAGCGGCTTCGCGTGCGTGGGCGGCCCGGCTGATGGCTTCCATGGCATATTGTCGGAGCTGCTGGCGACAGGGTGACTATATTGAGGGGCAATGTGGGTTCGCGGCCGAACAACAGGAAAAATGGGGAGTCACGTATTGTAGAGCGAGATCCCAGTCAGAGGGTCTCAGGAAACCTACTATGAAAGCATGTCGGTTAGGGTTCGGTTCAGAGGCTTCGTGAGACCATTTGTTTGCGGATGGTACGACGTAGTGAGCTTGTGGCGCGTTGCACACGAGCGTAGGATGTCCGCTATGACTCTCGATAGAAATGTATGGGCTCGTTCCGTGAGCAGCTGGCATGGAGCTCCATGTTGCAAGATCACGTCGCGTAGCAAGAAATTTGTGACGTCTGTGGCGCAACTTGTTGGAAGGGCGCCTGGGATGGTGCAGCGTGTAGCGTAGTCAGTGGTCACAGCTATCCACCTATTGCCAGCAGAAGACAGGTGAAAAGGGCCGAGTAAGTCCAAGCCGACGCGAAACAAAGGTTCAGAAGGAATGTCGAGTGGTCGAAGGCGCCCAGCCGGAGGCATCGATGACGGTGTTCTGCGGCGCCGACTTTCCTCACACGCCGCGACGTATCTTCTGACCGAGCGTGTGAGACTTGGCCAATAGAAGCGACGGCAAATCCGGTCGTATGTGTGGGGCATGACGAGGTTTGGGTATAGCAAGCAGCGCAGATGGGCCGTCTGGATGGAATAATGGCGGTATAATGTACCGTTTTGGAGTACAAACGAGCGATGGGATCGGTTCGGTGGAAAGGAGTCAAGGCGCTCGATGATACCCCGGAAGGCTGCATCACGGCGTTGCTCGTCGGCTATGTGGGCCAGTTGAGAAACGGCGCAAACGCAGGCGTCGTTGTCAGGTACGGTGGACGACTCGTCAACTGGATAGCGAAAAAGACAATTGGCGTCCTGATGCAGGCGTCCAGACTTTTTATGTCACAACAAAGGTGTATTCTCGCAGTCGCAGAGCCCAGCGACCAAGTCGACTTGTGGGATCTCTCAAGGATGAAAGCAAGCAGAGGGTGTGGTGGTCGGTAACGACGGAGAAGTGAATGCCATATAAATATGGACGAAACTTTGAGACAGCCCAGACGAGATCAAGGCATTCTCGCTCCGTGATCGAATAGTTGCGTTCTGCATGTATGAGGAGGTGGCTAACATGGGCGATAACGCGGTCGTGTCCCTGTTGGCGTTGGGCGAGAAGGGCTCCGAAAGCGTGACCACTGGCATCGGTTCGGAGCTCAGTTTGGGCGGATGGATCAAAGTAGGCCAGGAGAGGGGGCGTCGTTAAAAGTGTGATGAGGAGAGAGAAGGCGGCAGTTTGAGTGGACTCCCCCCCCCCCCCTGCCCCAAATCGGGACGGTTTTCTTCAGAAGATCGGTAAGGGATTGGGCGATTGCTGCAAAGTATTTCACGAACTACCTGAAGTAGCAAGAGAGTCCCACAAAGATCCGGACATTTTTGGCGGATCGAGGTACTGGAAAACTCATGACGGCACGAATTTTCTCAAGGTATATATGCGCCTATCAGCGTAAACGACAGCTTCTTTTGACATATAGACACATGGAGTGATTTCCATTGTGAGACTCTACTCTTTGGTGAACATAAGTGAGCTCTTTACGGACGTACACAGCAAGTTCGTTCAATGCACGATGAAAAAAAGAATGATTCATAGCCCCACAGTCGAGGTATTTTTGAAAAATGCGGCTCACAAATGGCGATGAGGGGAGACTTATTCTCAAAAAATCAACTATCTAAACTCAGGCATTCTTGACTGTTGACCTCTGGTGTTTCACTGAATTATGGAAGCACGCTTGGCATTTTCCCGGAAAGGCTGATGTGGTCTATGGTGTACCATCTTCTTACTGAAAGCTGGCAAGAACTGGTTCTAGTGTGTCCAAGACATGCAGTGCGCATTTACCGACAGGGATTTGTAGACTAGCCAAGAGAGTGCATATAACACTCATGAACGACCTCAACACAGAAAAAAGGGATTTGTAGGCTAGCCAAGAGAGTGCACATGGCAGTCATGAACGACCTCAACACAGAAAGAACTTTTACCTCTGGGGACGTAGCTGTTGTTGACTTTCGATGCTGTGGTTCCGTAGGCACGTGTACCCGCGGTAAAGCGGGCCAGTCAGAGTCAGGTGTGCTCTTTTGGGCCACGGTGACTTTCGACACCTCTGGACGTACCCCACCTGGTGGCGGGGGTGGAGGAGATCGCTGTGGTCGTGGTGGCGGTGGTGGGGGCGGTAGCGGCGTAAGTAAAGGCACATTCGGCACAGGACTGTTTTTTTTTTTCTTTTCTACGAGCACCGCCGTCGACTGGAACGGCGTCGTGGAACAACTGTTACCGCTTCCTTTCGTGAGGATTCGTCTTTCGCCATTTGCCTCATAATGCTCCTCTCACTTTTGAGTACTGGGCAGTCTTTGAATGAGGTCTCATGGTTTCCGCCGCAGTTGCTGCATTTTAGGAGAGTTGCTTGGCAAGCCTCTGTTTTGTTGGGTTTGGCGCAATGGGGGCATGCTTGATTGTTACACAAAGCACTACCATAACCCAGTTTTAGACAGTGGCGGCACTGTATGGGCCTTGCGATGTATGGCCGGACAACGTGACGAAAGTGACCAACCTTTAAATGTGATGGGATACAATCACCTGTGAAGGTCACCTTGATGCAACGGGATTTGCCAAGCCGGCATACTTGCAATATGTCCGTTGCCTCAGTAGCTGGCTTTATCAGCACAGAAAGGTCAGCACTCGGTATGGAAACATCGACGTCATAAATGACGCCCGCTGTCGTGCCACTTTCCTGCAGAATGTAAGCACTGATATTGATGCTTCCAAGCTCCGTGACGGTTCGCAAGGTATGGAGCGCAGCCGGGTGCTCAAAGTCTATGGATAAAATATTCTTTCGTGGGTTCAGTCTAATATCCTTTATCTAATTAGGCCCGACAGCTTCAAGGCGTGCTGATATCACTAACCTGTTTGTGTTCTTCAGGTTGATTCTTCAGAAGTTTATGTTCTTCAGGTTGATGAGGAGAGAGAAGGCGGAAGTTTGAGTGGACCCCCCCCCCCTCCCCGAAAATGGGACGACTTTCTTCAGAAGATCGGTAAGTGGTTGGGCGATTGCTGCAAAGTATTTCACGAACCACCTGAAGTAGGAACAAAGTCCCACAAAGCTCCGGATACCTTTGGCGAAGGTTTGGGGAAGGTTGGTTTGGGGAAGGTTGATTGAAGAGTTAACAGGAACAAAAAGCATAGTATGACGTTTGAAACTGCACGCAGCGTTCACGGTAAAGATCCTAGCTGGCGAAGACGCGCCGACCATTCTGCTCTTAGCTTTACGCTTCACTGCAGGGATGAAATCATCGTCACTGTCTTCTCTACAGCCATGTACAGTTCAGTGCAGTCACTGGTGCTGTGGTCCTCTCGGCTGTTGTGCTTCTTTGAGGTTGACGTCGAAGGCGACACCAAGTCCGGACTGCGTATATACTCTTCGCGTCGCCTACGAAACAAACTGAACTGCAGTTTCCCAATCATACACGGCAGTTGTTTATGGCTGCTGAGAAGATATCTGCTCTCCTTCGCGGTGGCGTAGCCACTATAGTGTTCAACTGCTGACTAGCAGGTTGCGTGTTCGATCCCCCCCACGGCGGTCGCATTTCGACGAAGGCTAAAGGCAAAAGGCCCGCGAGCTCTGTGATGCCAGAGCGCGTTAAAATACCCTGAAGGGTCGAAGTTTCCAGAGCCCTCCACTAAGGTGTCCTTAATTACCATAAAGTCGTTTTTGAACGTGAAATCTCGAATATTATTATTGTTGAGATATCTGCCGTTGCGGCGAAATAATGGCACACATTCATCTCACGCGAAGTACACGATAAGGTAAAGCTAGCGAGCGTTAGGAGCCGCAACCCTCTCCAGTAGCTTCCCTAGACTGCTGAGACGTCACGTCATATTTAATACAGTCTTAGGAATCTCATTTTTCTTTTTTCATTGTCTGTGATATTTAAGAAAGCGGTGAGCGATAAAAGCAACGACGACAAATCCCAGTTTCACTTGGAAGCCAACAAAATAACGTCGCTAGCCGGGATGTTCGCATCCTGACAAAGGCCTCCAAGCTCTGTATACCTGAAAACATTCGACTTTACTTCTTTTGAACAACGAAGCCAATACTGAGAAACGTAACAACGAGCGAATTTGCTACAACGTGGAGATTTCACAATTCAGTATTCGGTGTCGCGAACGCCTAGCGGTGCGTTAATATCCCGAAGGCAACACCTGGGATACAGGCGGCGCTCACAGTGAAAAGGTCGGGCCTGGTTTCTTATAACACGGACTTCTTTTTCTTCTAACACAAAGCTTCTTTCGAAACACCATTAGCGTTCACGCATTCACCTCCGGTCCCGTTAATGGGGTGAGAGAGTCGCACATCGTTATCGTCAATCGAGGAGATTAAGTTAAGCATCGTACGTTGGCGCCGAAAGCATATCAGCGAAAAGTATGGGCTGTCGTTTCTGACGACGCTTTTAAAGTTTAAAGCTCTGGCTGGCCGTTGTTTCGCTCGCTTTTACACTTTCAGCGCCGAACGCTTCTCGGCTTCTCTAAGTCGCAACCTCATAAGCCCGCGATCACATTAAGCAACCAGCCTCCACAGTCATTTCAACGAAGTGACTTCGCCTTCTGGCGCAGTGTCTATGTACTTGTATAAGTCACCAACCCGCCCACGCACATACATACTCAAACAGTGTGCCATATTCTCCTCCAAGGTGCGCTTCACCGAGACATCAGAGAACGGGGGCGGGGCGGGTGCTTTCGGCTAACACCGTTTGTGTATGGAGTTCCAAGGCGATAACCTAGCGGGGCAGGTCTTTCGAGAATGTGGCACTTCGGTTGCTCGCCGTAGACAATAGAAATTCCCTGCCCTAAAAAAAAAAGTAGGAAAGTTCACCACTGCCTAGAGTCAAGCCCCACCTTTCTCCGTTCTCTCTCTCCATGTGTCGTTCTGTCCTTTCTCTTACGTCCTCTCGTTCGGTCTCCATCGGCACGAGTGGTCTCGGCGAGACGTGTGCCAAGCACTGACGACCGTTCCATTGTCGAGGCGGCGGCGGCTGAACGCTTAAACGGAATCGAGTCGACCCGCAACGAACAATGGACTCGCTGCATATAGGAAGAGAGAGGAGGGATGGGGAGGATTCTGAACCGAACGCAGCTTGTCGCAAGCGGCTTAGGCAAACATCGCGTGGCTTTCCGTATACTGCCCGACCACCTCCGCTTGGCAGTCGTTATGACGCGCGCAATCCGCCTCCCTTTCTTTCTCGCACCACCTCTTTATCGCTATAGTATAGACTTCTCTCACTATTCTCTTTGGTGTTTTACTTCTTACCTGCGGTGTTTACGCATTCGTCGCCTCCATGATTGCAGTGCGCCCGAGGCGTTCTCGGCAATGCCGGAAACGGTGGAGGACTGCCTCTCTTGGTTCCGTCACAGCCGACGCCGCTGCGGCTTTTTCGAAGCAAAATAACTTCGGCGTGTGGCGAAAGGACTACAGATGATTGAGGAAGGTGCGCGAGCTTTCAATTCCATGCTCGGTAAGTGCTTTAGGCTTCACTTTGTTCGTCCTCGCTTTTTTTTCGTGACAATCGGCGGGCACGCGCGCAATGAAAATCGCTTTACATTCGAACCCGACGGAAACGAAGTTTTTTGTCACGCGAAAAGTGCGCACCTTTTGTACTTGCTTTTGTTTTTCTCCGCTCGTACTTCAGGTTAAGTGCTTGCGTAAACAGTGAGTACGGAGTATAGTGCTAAGCTAAAGAACGAAATGGACGAATGCACTAGCGCGTTTAGTGCTTTTAGCGAAAATGTTAAAAGCGCATGTGCGACGCAGGGTTTTCCGAACCATCGCGCGTAGCCTGCCGGGCGCTTTGTTAAACGAGATGGCAGCCTGCGGACAAAAGCGTGCAAAAATGCGGCATAAAACCAGGTGGATTCCTTCGGAATGCCGATTGTTGAAGACAATTTCTTTTGTTCGCGAATAGTTAAATGCTGGGAGTGAACGCATAACTGAGTCGCTGTGCGAATAGTAAAACGCTGGAAATATACCGTGAGTGTTCGTGCTTCGTGCAGATAATTAACTAAGCCTCGCAAGCCTTGAAACAGTGAAACTAGGTGATTCCGAAGGCTAACCTGGTTCCTTCTAGGCTGGTTCAAGGCCCTAGATTTAGCACAGTCTTAGCTATAGCACGGACCATGGCTATAGGTATACCGCAGCTTGCTGGCATTAGCAACGGTGTTATTTTTACGTTCATTTTCAGTGCAGTCACGTTCGAGTTGCACAATGGTCACAAGCACGACACGGTCACATCGTCGTTGGCATAGGCCTTATTCTGTCACTTCGGGTTCTTTTCGCAGCAGCCATTCCTTTTCTCTTTCCTTGGTATTCTCTCGTCTAGCATGCTCGAGGTCTTCGGCTCACCGTGGTCGCTTCGTAGCCATTTATTTATTTATTTATCTATTTGTTCATTTATTTGTAAAGGAGGTTTATTGAGCGAGCCGAGAAAGTGGGTGGTAGCTTGAAAAGTACGCAGGCGTACCAAGATCGTGGTGCTCGAGTGCCGCTCTCGTGCGTTCGTCTTGTGGTGATGATAGCTGAGCCCATCATATGAACGTCTTCCTTTATTCATTATAATTATCCCCGCCGAAGTAGATGGAGTGATCGCGGCAATCTGACAGGTGGAAACAAGCGGGCTGAAGTGCGCCTTGAGGCGCTCAACGTGAAAGATATCACGTCCGTGACGACGACGGTCGCTCGAGGGCATGAGAGGTTCAAAGGTGTAGTTCACATACGCTGGACCACGTGGTAGTGTCCACGATACTTGGACAGTAGCTTAGGTGATATACCGGGAGCACAGCCATAGAAGTGCCCAAGTAACGAAAGTTGCCGCAGAAGGATGTTCGTCGTAGCGGGTCTCCTTCTGGCGCAGTTGGTCGGCTGTAGTAAGCCGTTTGGCTAGCTTGCAGCACTCCTCTGTGTAACGGGCGAACTCCGAGACTGGCGTATATTGGGAAGAATCTGGCGCGTATGACAGCGAAGTGTCGTTGGTGTGTCACGGTTGGCGACCATACAAAAGAACAAAAGGGGAAAACCAGGTAGCGACTTGCGTAGCGCTGTTATACGCGTATGTCACAAATGAAAGAACGAGGTCCCAGGTTGTTTGATCCGAAGCGACATGCGCCACGAGTATGACACCCAGAGTGCGATTAAACCACTCAGTCAAACCGTTCGTCTGAGGGTGTACAGGCTGTGCTCTTCCGGTGTACTATATGGCGCTGTTGAAAAGGTGCTTCGATTACATCGGAAAGCAATACACGCCCACAGTCACTGAGGAGTTTGCGAGAAGGACCATCACGAAGCACAAAACGATTGAGGATCAAAGAGGTCTTGTGCTGTCACTGTGGGAGGAGGAGCAGTTTCGGCGTACCGTGTATTGGATTATCCACAGCTACGATAGTCCATCGGTTGCCTGCCGTTGTCAGTGGTAGCCATCCGTAGAAGTCACTTAAAACGCGGTCGAATGGGAAGTCTGGGCATGGAAGTGGCGGCAATGAACCTGCTGCATGATGTGGCGGGTTTTTTTCCGCCGCTGACACTCGTGGCAGCCGAGAATGAACTGTCGAACGAAGGTAATCATTCCACGCCAGTGCTACCTCTTCCTTAGGCGCTCGTGGGTCATGAAGACACCGGCGTGAACACGTTGCGGTTCAGATTGAAACGATGCGCAAATTTTAGAGCACAGCGTTCGGGGAATGACTATAGCCACTTTTTACCATCTGGTGAGTAGTTGCGCTGGTACAAAAAGGCCCTCCCGAATACTGAAGTGCGGAGCCTGACTTTGCAGTGTTCAAGGTGTCGGAAGGTGTGGGTGCTACGGATTACGCGTCAACAAACGAAGCGATCCATGGATCATTGCGTTGTGCAGAAGAGATGATGCCCACGTTAAGCACTGACAACGTGTGGGAAACTATGTCTGGCGATAATAAAGAACGCGACAGAGCGTCAGCATTCGTATGCTTGTGACCGGAATGGTGTATAACGTGGATGTCATATTCTTGAAGCCGAAGAGCTCAACAGGCAAGACGACCTGATAGAACCTTGAGCGAAGACAACCAGCGTAATGCTTGGTAGTCCGTTACTACGTCAAGAATATACGGCCATAAAGGTGTGAACAAAACTTGACATGCGCCCGAACGATCGACAGGCATTCTTCCTCGGTGCTTCTACAGTTCGAAACAGCCTTGGTGACAGTTCTTTTCTGCTGGCGTATGCGACGACATGCTCTGAGAATCGAGCATTTTCTTTGCGCGAGAACCACACCGAGGCTGACACCGCTGGCCTCGGTGTGGAACTCAGTTGCCGCCGTGGGATCGTAGTGACGAATTATTGGTGGCGAGGAGAGGAGACAACGGAGGGTGGAGACGGCTTGGTCACACTCGGAAGACCATGACAAAATGTTGGTGGCACTGCTTAAAAGTTGGGTCAAGAGAGAGAGAGAGAGATAAAGATGCAAGGAAAGGTAGGGAGGTTAACCAGATGCACATCCGGTTTGCTACCCTGCACTGGGGAAGGGATAAAGGGGAGAAAAGAAGTTGCAGAAAGATGAGAAGGTACACACAATCACGAGCACACTCGGGGAGCACACACAGTCTACAGGCGGTCGCTCAGGTTTGTGGACTTTATGTAAAGTAGCAGTGCTTTAGTTGCTTTCTGCGCAACTGAGGCAGATGCCCAAGGTCCTAGTATCTTCTGCACACAAAATGGTCTGGGGTCAAGTCGATTCAAAACCATCCGGAGCTGGCATCGCTGTGTGTTGTAGCAAGCGCAGCTGCACAGGACGTGTTCGATGGTCTCTTCAGCTCCGCAGCAGTCGCATGTAGGTGTGTCTGTCATATCAATGCGAAAGGAGTACACCTTTGTAAATGCAACACCCAACCAAAGTTGGCCTAACAGTGTCGCATCAGAGCGGGAAAGTTGCGATGGTAGCTTTAGCTTGAGCGAAGGATCCAGTTCATAAAATTGACACCTTTGGAAGCTGGTAGACGACCAGAACGTGCGTGTGAGATCTCGAGCCAGCAGGTAAAGTTGTCTTGATGCATCATTCCTCGATAGAGGAATCGGGACTACACGGGTTTCTTCATGGGCTGAGCGGGCTGCATCATCGGCTAATTGATTTCCGGTAATACCGATATGTCCAGGCAGCCATTGATATATAATATCATGCCCTCGTGTTAGAGCTTCATGATGGCAATGTCTTATGTCTTGTACCAATCGGTCATGACTCCTCCTACGCATGGCAGACTGCAAACTCTGAAGCGCTGCCTTCGAATCACAGACTATGACCCATTTTCCTGGACGTTCTTGAACGAGATATTGTAAAGCATCCCTTATAGCAGCAAGCTCTGATGCCGTAGATGTAGTCATATGCGACAACTTAAACTTGATTGTCATTGCTGCAGCCGGAATTACAGCGGCACCTGATGAGCTCCTGGACGAGACGGACCCATCAGTCTGCGTTCGGTCTAAGTACAACTCATGTAATAATAGCAGTGTTGCTTGCTTCAATGCTACTCTGGAATGATTGCTTTTCTTTTTGATTCCCGGAATTTCTAGACGTACTTGCGGCTGATCGAGGCACCACAAAGGACATGTCATTTTCGCAGCTGGCGTATATCCTGATGGAGTGTTGTTTAGGTACTTGGATATGACGTCTGAAAGCGTGGCACGTGGTCTTCCGGAAGGTAGAAGGGCCAAGTGGTGGTCGAGGACATAGCTAGCATGTCGAATGTGCGCTCTGAGGCAATCCAAAACTCTATATGTCCTGACCGGATGGTCTTTGGCAAGCATGATTGTGGCATAAGTAGAAGCGCATCGGGGCAGTCCTAGACAGATACGCAGTGCCTGACCCTGCAAACTCTCTAATGAATGAATATTCGATTTGCAAGTGTTAGTCAGATCCGGCAAGCTGTAGCGCAATAGACCCAGAAATAGGGCCCTGTACAGCTTTAGCAAGGAGGCCACAGAACTTCCCCATGCTTTCCCGCACATGAATTTCATTATATGCACAATAGATAGCAGTCTCTTCTTCAGGTACGCACAATGTGGGCTCCACGAAAGACTTCTGTCGATTATTATGCCCAGGAAACGATGCGTCCGTGCACATTTGACACTCTGCCCATTGATGTAAACAGGGTATGACGTCATTGATTTGCGTGTAAACGCCATCACCGCGCACTTCACAGTTGGTATATTTAGGCCTTGTTTCTGAAGGTAGGCTGTTGTGAGGGTTGCTCTCCGCTGTATTCGTGCATGCACCTGAGGGCGAGTAACTGCAGCACTCCAGAGGCAAATATCATCGGCGTATATGGATAGGCACACCGACTTTGGCAGAACCTTCACCAGACCAATGAGGGCAACATTGAACAATGTGGGGCTTAAAACACCTCCCTGAAGTACTCCGCAGTAGGTGTAATGTTGAGCAGTTGTACCCTCATATGTTTGTACAAAGAAACCCCTGCCAGTTATATAATCTTTTATCCATTGAAACATTCGTCCACCAATGCCTATTGCTGCGAGAGAAGTGAGGATGGCATCGTGAGCTACATTATCATATGCACCCTTCACGTCAAGAAAGAGTGCCACTGATATGCGCTTGCGACTTTTTTCTTGTTGAACAAATGTCGATAAGTCAAGGACACAGTCAATGGAGAAGCGGCCCCGACGAAAGCCTGCCATGCATGAAGGGTATTTGGTGTATCGTTCCAAGTACCACTCGAGACGAAATAGAACCATTCTTTCCATAACTTTTCCGAGGCAGCTTGCGAGGGCAATAGGGCGATACGCTGTCAAGTCCAATGGTGATTTTCCCGATTTCAAAAGTGGTATTAATCGACTTATTTTTCATTCTCGAGGAACACTGCCGCTGAGCCAGGAGTTGTTGAAGCATGTTAAAAGTTCTTTTCAGGCTTTTTGTCCAAGGTGTCCCAACGCACTATAAGTAATACCATCAGGACCTGGCGATGACATGCGCTTAGAAGCGACTAACGCACCTTCCAGTTCTTCCATGGTGAATGGAATGTCCATTTCTGGTAATCGCGTTTCAGGAACGATCACGGCGTCGATGCTCTCGTTCATAATATTCCCGGCAACTCTCGTGCAAAATTCTTCAGCCACATCGAGTTCTGTTTTTCCATGATGGAGTGCCAAAGCTTTAAAAGGGTGCCGTTGTTGCGGAAAGGAGCGAAGACCACAAACTGTTCTCCAAATATATGACAGTGGTTTATGAGGGTCTAGAGATTCGCAGAATGCTTTCCAGCGTTCGCTCTCCAGCTTGTAAATGCGTCGTTGAATCTTTTGCTGGAGCCGCCTTGCTTCGCTGAGATCGTAAATTGATCTTGTGCGTCTGTATCGTCGTTCAGCACGCCTTCGTATAGCTCGTAATTTTTCCAGTTCGATGTCAAACTGTGTTATTTTAGACGAAAATGGTAATTTACATTTGGACGCTTGCATAGCTTCCCCTATGGTATTTTCCAGGCTGCAGGCGAGGCCTTCTTGGCAAGCGTTCTCAACACGCGATGTAAACATCGACCAGTCAGTGCCAATTGCAACACCGGAAGAGAAATTTTTATCATACCATCGATCAACACGTAGGTGGGTATGTGATCACTCCCATGAGCCTCAATATCGCAAAACTACTTAACTTTGTGAGAGAAGCACCGTGACACCAATGTCAGGTCAAGGCAACTGCCATACGTGAGACCCCGCAGATATGTGGGGGTACCATCGTTCATGATGGAAAGGTCGTAATCGGAAGCGAATGTAACACTGTTCCGGCCCCTGGCATTCATCCTAGTGCTCCCCCAAACCATGTGATGGGCGTTGAAGTCACCGGTGATGATTTAAGGCCCATCGGTCCACATTAGGATATCTTTTAATCTGTCGCAGTGAAATCGCGATGACGGAGATATATATCCACCAATAAGCGTGAACGAAACTGCATTCTTCTTTACACGAAGACACACGTACTGATTGTCGTCATTTGAACTTATTGGGTGCGAAAGATAAGTCAAGTCTGTGCGAATGTAAACAATTACTTTGCTTCGTTCTTCGCAAGCGGCTGAACAAAAAGCTTCATAACCGGACAATCAATAAGGCGTTGATACGTTTGGTTCACATATGAGAAGTAAAGGGAATTGATTCGCCCGAACAAATTGGCAAAAGTCCGAGATATGGGACTTTATGCCTTTGGCATTCCACTAAAAAATCGACGCACTTTTAACTTCAGTGCGGAAGATGAGATTTTGTTGAGCCATTCTGCTTATACGAAGTTAGCAAGAACTGGATTCAGTGCATCCAGTATTTGCAGTGCACTCTTAGCAGACGGAGATTGCATGCTGCTCAGTAGCGTGCGAATCGTCGCAATTAATGATTGCACGATTGCCATCACTTGCCTGTCTTGGTTGGAAAGATCTCGAACCGGGATCGCGGACTGGCCGTCATGAAACTCCTTCGGTTCGCTTGATGCTGCTTCCCTTTGAAGTGCAGGCCACTCTGTCGCAGTTAGGGTATGCTCACTGGCTTTGTCTTTTACAGCCTTTCCCACGGCATGTGGTCTGGGAGGCAAAGGAGGTGGTACGGGTGAGGGATCTGGCAAACGTGTAGAGGAGGTAGCGGACGTCCTGGAAGACCGACGTCGACGTGAACAACGCCTTCTGACTTTAGCTGCGGCTTCTCGATGAAATGAGTGATCGCGCATCATCTCCTTCAAGATGGCGATTTCCTTCTGAATCCGCGGGCAGTCCTTCGATGTGGCTTCATGGGATCCATTGCAATTAGAGCATTTCTTGACAGTTGCGACGCACTTATCCGCTTCATGGTGCTCGGCGCAGCGGTGGCATACCACCGAATTCTCGCAGACGCTGCTCACATGTCCAAGTTTCATGCATTTACGGCACTGGAGAGGCTTTGGAATGAAAGGCCGCACAGCACGTCTGAAGTACCCCACCTTCACATGAGAGGGGAGTGATGTGCTCTTAAACGCAATCTTCACACAGCGAGACTTGCCTAGCCGGGTGACATCAACAATTGGAGTATCAGTTGTTGACTTGACAAGAAATTGTAAGTCATTATTGGAAATAGTCACATCTATGTCGTAGATCACGCCGGTTATTACATCACATCCCAAGGGAACATGAGAGCGCACCTGGTTACCATCCAAGTCAGTTACACTGCGCAGAACGCCCAACGCACTTGCGTGCAAAACGTCCACAGCCAGTATATTCTTTCTGGCGTTCACTCTTATGTCCGTAATCTCATTTGGCACGAGCGTTTCCAGAGACCTCGACACAGACTGTCTGTTAAGGCGTTTCGTGCTGACTGTAGGAAGTGCAGGCAGAAACAGGCTAGTGTTCGATTTTGGCGCTTCACTTACAGTTTGAATAGTTGAGGATGACGATGTCCTCATGTTCCTCCTCTTGGCTTCGCGGCTCAGCACAGGTTGGAAACCGTCATCTAAGAAGTCCTCACTGCTGAGATAGTAAGCATGAGTATCTTCACTGTCGCTGTCATTCGCTTGTCCCATCCGCTTCCTGGAGGCGGCCGCCGCTGACGCCGCTGGTGCCGGCAGGCGCCCGGGGTGGTCTAAATACATCCCCCCCAAGGGAGAGGCGAAAACTGATCAACAGACTTAAATCACAAATGAAATACGCCGGAGTTAGCAGAAGTAGCTCCTATTCAAAACACACTTCTTCGTCTTCTTCAAAAAGTTGGATCAAAGGCGCAATAAAAGAGGCGACGTTGCGCAATACTAGAGGCGAAGTTGCGAATTGGTCAAAGCCGCAACAAGATAGACGAATCTCCGTAACTGCTTCATGGTCATTGGTTTGGGGAAGTCACGACAGCACATGTAATATAGCCGGGTCTGGAAATGTAACGTTCTCAGATACGACGTGACCAGGAATCGTAAGTCAGCGGGCAGCGAAGTGGCACTTGTTGAGGTTGAGCTGGAGCCGAGCATTCTTCAGGTATGTGAGGACGCGTATCAGGCGCTCGAAATGTGTTGCGATGTCTAGTGCTAAGACGACAAATTAGTCGAAATAGAAGAGACATATTTGCCACTTCAAACCCCGAAGAACCGAGTCCATCCTGCGCTCTAAGGTGCTTTTCGTTAAGATAAATTGATTGATTTCTTTTTTAACATAGCGCAAACCACCATGGGGGACCGAAGGCCACACAGATGACTGTAGCACATACCAGTTTGCTGTTAGCTTTTGCCTCTATGAATCGAATGGGGCAGCGTTATGACAAATACACGAACGAGAAAAGACATTGCAAATGTGTGTATTCGTCCTAACGCTGCCCCGTTTAAATTATTATGAACTCTAACCAACTTGCGCACCTTTCCGTTATTCTGTTGCCTTTATGTTTTCAATTTCTAGTGGACCAGTGACGAGTATGGGGATCTAGCAATCTCTGGCGCATGCCCGTTGAGCGTGATTATAGATTTATTTTGCACTGGGTGTACAAGGAATGAATTGCCGCACAGCTTCACTGGTAAAACACAGCCCACTCAGATTCAACGCATCCACCGAAGGCCGGCACTAACACGAAAAAAGCACTAAAGAGCCCATGACCTATGCACACATTTGCATACCTTATCTGGTTTCACTTCGGTATAACTATATATGAGTAACATTTACAAGCAACATATTTTTTACACTTTGTTGTTCCAAACTGTGAACGAGATCAATGAAGACGTGTGTGAAAGGGTGCTTCGGATAACGATGAAACTGCCGCAAAAAGCAAAATTATGAGCACCTGTCTTTTATCGCAAAAAAATGGCGGAAAACGAGAGTTGTCATGGCATGCCTGACCAACTATTTTTTTCTATCAAATTTCTTAACGCACCCTCCCCACTGCTTCATCCTATACATGCCGGCAACTGGACCCCACCTTAGTAGAGCATCATTTTCGTTGCTACGAGCTGCAACGACGGTATTGCGAGACACGACGGCATGTGACGGTCAAAGGCAACATGAAATGACGACTGCATGACGACCTCGACAAAAGATTAAATTTTTCACATCGGAAACGGCTGATTGTGGACGAGCACACGATCGAGGGAGCATCAGGCTCAATGAGAAAAGAGCCCATACACATTCCCGTGATTTGGGTGCACTTGTACGTGGCCCCATCTCTCGGCGGAAGCAACGGCGTCTTGCCATAACTGAAATGGAAATAGGCGGGAAACGAAACGCCATATCTTTTCAAATAAGCTAATTATCAAAAACTACTCCGGCAGAAGGGAGAGTATAACCAACCACTATACATAGCCTTCATAGATTACGAGAAGGCGTTTGATTCAGTAGAAATATCATCCGTCATGCAAACACTGCGGAATCAGGGCGTAGATGAAGTATATGTAAGCATTCTGGAAGAAATCTACAGGGGATCAACTGTGCTACCATAGTGCTTCATAAAGAAAGCAACAGAATACCAATCAAGAAGGCTGTAAGGCAGGGGGACACAATTTCCCCAATGCTATTTACCGCGTGCTTACAGGAGGTTTTCAGAAGCCTAGAATGGGAACAGTTAGGGATAAGAGTCAATGGAGAATACCTTAGTAACCTGCGCTTCGCCGATGACATTGCATTGCTGAGTAACTCAGGGGACGAATTGCAACTCATGATTACGGAGTTAGACAAGGAGAGCAGAAAGGTGGGTCTTAAAATTAATCTGCAGAAAACGAAAGTAATGTACAACAACCTCGGCAAGGAGCAGCGCTTCGAGATAGGTAATAGTGCACTTGAAGTTGTAAAAGACTATGTCTACTTAGGGCAGGTAATAACCGCAGAGCCGAACCACGAGATTGAAGTAACTAGAAGAATAAGAATGGGGTGGAGCACATTCGGCAAGCACTCTCAAATTATGACAGGTAGATTGCCACTATCTCTCAAGAGGAAGGCATATAAAGGCTGTATCTTGCCGGTACTTAGCTACGGAGCAGAAACCTGGAGACTTACAAAGAGGGTTCAGCTTAAATTGAGGACGACGCAGCGAGCAATGGAAAGAAAAATGGTAGGTGTAACCTTAAGAGATAAGAAGAGAGCAGAATGGATTAGGGAACAAACGGTGGTTAAGGATATCATAGCTGAAATCAAGAAGAAGAAATGGACTTGGGCAGGGCATGTAGCGCGTAGACAGGATAACCGCTGGTCATTAAGGGTAACTGACTGGATTCCCAGAGAAGGGAAGCGGGTTAGGGGGAGACAGAAGATTAGGTGGGCAGATGAGATTAAGAAGTTTGCGGGTATAAATTGGCAGCAGCAAGCACAGGACCGGGTTAACTGGCGGAACATGGGAGAGGCCTTTGTCCTGCAGTGGACGTAGTCAGGTTGATGATGATGATGATGATGATGATGATGATGAAGATGATGACTCCGGCATGTGTACAGCAGAGACCCACCAGAACATTTTGCCGAAATTTCGGTATTGAACTGCGAAGCATGTGGCTTCCCGATACAGTTTTAACCGCCCATTTGAAATCTATTGAACCCCATCGTGAAAAGGTTGGCAGATCCCACGTACAGTGGGGATCGATGATACGCGAAGCACGAATGAGAAATGTCGATGTGTCACTTTAAGATCAGCACAATGTTACGAGGTGGAGGTAAATGATGCCTTACATGACATACGTGTCATGATTACAATGTTTGGGTGTGTCGTTTACCTTCATCTATTCACGTCACGTGATACCAAGTTTAGTATATGTGAAGCTAGCGAAACGGCCGCGAGGATGCTATGAGCGTGGTATGTTGTCATTTTCTTAAATGACATGCTTGTCAGCATTATCATGTTTGCGCCAGTCACATACTTTTGTCATTCATTGACGTCGCGTAACAACAAATTTGCTATTGTGGCGTTAGCAAAACGGCTGCGAGCGCACCATGAAGGGCTCAATATACTCCAACGTATCGTTCACGCGCGCGCATGCTGGGCACAGTGACGCTACGTTAGCAAAACGCGAGCATTCTACAGTCTGACGCCAGGTGCCACCAGCGTCCATCAGCGCGGCCCGACGGCAACCGGCGCGAAATGCGGCGTGCTGCATTTCGCGTCGATCCGTTACCCAGACAACACTGCGTCTCCATTTTTTCGTAATGGAGGGACGCCGAACGCGCTGAAACGCACATGCGTCAAAGAAACGCAATGCGGCGCGTGCCTGCGTGTATATGGCAGGACCGGCGCCTGGCGTGGCAACGCCGGCGAGCACGCGCACCGCGTCACGTCGAAATGTATTGGCGCCTTTACTGTGGCATGTAGTCATGTTCTCATATGACACACATCTCATGATTATCATGTTTGCACCAGTCTCATACCTTTGTCATCCGTTGGCGTCACGTATTACCGAATTTGGCATATGTGAAGCTATCAAAACGGCCGCGAGCGCATCATCAGGGTGGTATGTAGTCATGTCACATGACACGCATGGCGTGATTATCATGCTTGGATGTGTCATTTACCTATATCGTCCGTTCGCGTCGCGTAATACCGAGTTTGGTACATGTGAAGTTAGCGCAACGGCCACGAGTGCGTTATGAGCGTAGCATGTAGTCATGTTGTTACATGACACGCATCTCATGTTTATCTTGTTTGCACCAGTGTCATACCTTCGTCATCCATTCACGTCCCGTAATACCAAATTCGGTATAAAAAAAGCGAGCGAAACGGCCGCCAGCGCATCATGAGCGTGGCATGTAGTCATACTGTTACTACACGCATGTCATGATTTTCATGTTAGAATCTGTCGCTTGTGTTCGCCATGCAATTATGCCATACCATACCAGTTTTGCAACATGCCATGTGAACAAAACCACCCCAAGAACTGTAAGACCATAAAATATAAATCATGACATCCATGACAAACATATCATGAGTTTCATGTTATGACTAGTCAAATATGTTCTTCATACAAACATGTTATGCCATACCAAGTTTGTTATTGATACCATTATTGAAACTGCCTAGAGAGCTAAATGTCGTAGGCAGATAGATAGATAGATAGATAGATAGATAGATAGATAGATAGATAGATAGATAGATAGATAGATAGATAGATAGATAGATAGATAGATAGATAGATAGATAGATAGATAGATAGATAGATAGATAAATAGATAGATAGATAGATAGATAGATAGATAGATAGATAGATAGATAGATAGATAGATAGATAGATAGATAGATAGATAGATAGATAGATAGATAGATAGATAGATAGATAGATAGATAGATAGATAGATAGATAGATAGATAGATAGATAGATAGATAGATAGATAGATAGATAGATAGACAGACGGACAGACGGACAGACGGACAGACGGACAGACAGACAGACAGACAGACAGACAGACAGACAGACAGACAGACAGACAGACAGACAGACAGACAGACAGACAGACAGACAGACAGACAGACAGACAGACAGACAGACAGACAGACAGACAGACAGACAGACAGACAGACAGACAGATAGATAGACAGATAGACAGATAGATAGACAGATAGATAGACAGATAGATAGATAGATAGATAGATAGATAGATAGATAGATAGATAGATAGATAGATAGATAGATAGATAGATAGATAGATAGATAGATAGATAGATAGATAGATAGATATGATTAATGTCATCGAAGTTCACTAAGAAAGTTTAAAGCCCCACGTACTCTACTATGGCAGAGCTGAAAGCCGTCCCGTGGCCCTCTCGCTTATTGAGGCCGTATCGACAAAAATAAGGGCTCCGAAAGAGCACAACAACAATGCATAGAGAAAGCGCTGATTGTGTGTTTAGATTAGAAGAAGTGGTTAACGATTTTGAGCACCAGGCACCCCGCTATAGGAGAGCATAAAGCCGTCCCGTGCGCTGACAGAGGAGTGAAGAAAAGCGCTGATTGCACAGACTTCTGTTGTTTAGAAAAAATTTATTTACAGCATGTACAGAACACAAAGGCTTCATACCATTCCAGTAACAGGGCACATACACTTCGGCACATCTATATTTCACGACTAACATCACTACGTTACAGTGAAGACATTTGCTCTAATATACATGACAATGTTGGCATATATGTACACAAGAACTCAATGGAATATCGTGATACAATGGTATAACGATACAATAGATGCAATGAAACACGATATGTAACAAATTAAATCATATAAAACCACTCAACGGGCGCTGCTTAGCACCAAGTCGGTCGAAAAATTAGTTGTATCCTTTCGTGTTCCACCTTGACGAAAGGGCGTGACCAATGCCGCAGAAACTCTTGCTCCCCGAGGAAGAAAAGCTCCTCGGAGAGAAACGTGAGGAACTCTCGTCTTATTCTCCCCAGTATCGGCCACAAAGCACGCCGGCGGCAATTGGCAGCTACGGCCTCACATCGGTTTCTCCAAAGGCTGAACAGCCCCGCAACTATTAACAGAGCGGAGAAGCGGCTACGCGGAAATCGGCCGTTGGACACGAAAGTTCGCACACGCTGTCCCAGAAAACCAGCATTAACCGCACGCCAAAAAAGGCGGGAAACCACACATTAAAACGTCGCATGTCGATTGGTCTCTACCATGACGCAGTTTGGGAAAGTGGAAGTGCGAACCACTTGCCATCGCTGCAACCGATCTCGCGTGGGGAGCAAGGCAGCCCAACCTCCAGACTAAGTCTCTGAGATGCTCTGGCAACACTGCGGCAGTTATTGGTTTCCAAGCGCGGTTCATTACAGATTGACGATGCTGGGGCACCAAGGGCCGTAGCAGAGCGGTCATTGTGTCCAGCACTTAAGGTTCGGCTACCTCTATCTCTGGGCACGTAGCCTCCAAACGTCGGTGAAATGCCAGAAGGGCTCGATACAAAGATGGTAATTCAGTTGATTGGGGACCTTGGTTTATTTGGCTATCCGGCAAGAAGACACGTAGTGATGGCCCCAGATGGTAGCGAGCCAGTGTCTGAGCGGGCATGCCATCATTGCTTAGTATTCGCAATAGAGTGCGGAGGCACAATGTAGAAGCCGTGACGGAAACGTCGGGGAATGCAAAACCGCCTTGATCTCGCGGTTGAGCTAACGCTGAACGCGATAACAATTCTGTGCCACCAGACCAAAAAAATGAACTGATGCAGCTTTGCACTTTCCTGCAGACGTGGAGCGGTGGTTTAACAGAATGGCAAAGGTACGAAAATTTTCCTAGGTACACCGTTTGAGTTAAGTATCGGCATTTCAAGAGGGGGAATTCGAAGTAGCTAGCTGCTTTGACATCACTTAGAAGAGTTTGTACAACGGCTGACCAGATGCTATCTTGTATACCAAATGCTGTGAAAGTAACTCCGAGTATTGAAATCTCAGGAAACCACTGTAAAGGCGACGTGATGTTGATACGACCGCTGGGGTTGCCAATGGAAAAATATTGGCTTTTAGAAAAGTTTAACCTGGCACCGGAGATAATAGCGAAAGCATAGAATGTATCAAGAGCATGCTGCAGCGACTGTTCATTATGTACATATAGAGTAATATCATCTCCATATGCAGTGACCTTTACTTGAGTGTTACCGGGTAGAGGTAAGCCACGAGTGTGCGGGTGATGTTCAACGGCCCTTAAGAAGGGTTATAACGCAAGGATAAATAACACTGGGGAGAGGGTACACCCTTGACGGACCCCAGACGTGACTTTAAATGCGTGACTCTCACGGTAATCTAAGTAAAGGGAACTTTCTGAATTAGTGTACATCGCGCGGATGAGGTCAATTAACTTATCCGGGAATCCGTATGCATGTAAAACATTTAGTATGTAGCCATGTTCTATGAAATCAAAAGCTTTCTCTTGATCTAATGAAACCAACAGTCCTTGCGCCAACGGCTAGTGGTGTATTGAATGATGTCATGCGTTAACCACGTATGGATGTGTATTTTCGGCCCGGAATAGAACAGACCTGGTGGGGAGCGAATAATGTTGCAAGAAATGGACTTCATTTATGTCATTGAACGTTTTGAGTATTTCAGGCATAAAAGTAGAAGGTCGCCTTCATTTCAGGCATACAGGCCCGCCTTGATTTCGATAGTTTTCGGTTGAAAAACTTTATTTCTTGGCAAATGTTATCGAAAATTCCGGCTTCACTACTCAGCCAATCTTAACACATTAACAAGAAACGGCAACGTTTTAATTTACAATATGCGTAGTATTCGGATTATCAGTTCAAAAGTGCTTACGGTTGGAAAGTGTGTTGCACAGGTGAATGACGGGCGTGCTGCAGTACTGGGGGTGGAGCGTGCATTTAATCTTAGGTTGTAACTGACTATAGCCACAAATGCGCATCCAGTCATTAATGCCGAATTTCTAGTCATGAATGCGCGTATTTTCCGATGACTCCTCTAGAGTGCATCTGTTAAACTAGAACTTTGAATTCGCACGCCATGCGGATTAGATTTTCAGCCTGAATCTCACACATTTCTGTTCATCTTTTGATACGTTCGCTTTTTGAGGCCGAACCCTTAGATTCCTCCCCAAAAGGAAAGTTGATTGATTGATTCATTTGTGTGTTTAACGTCACAAACCACCATATGATTATGGGAGACGCCGTAGGAGAAAACTTCGGAAATTTTGGCCACCTGGTGTTCCTTAGCGCGTACCCAAATCTGAGTACATGGGCCTACAACATTTCCACCTCCATGGGAAATGCAGCCGCCACCGCCGGGATTTGATTGTGCGACCTGCGGGTCAGCAGCCGAGTACCTTAGCCACTAGAACACCGTGGAGGGGCAAAAGGAAAGTTAGACCGTCGGCGGTGAGGCGACAATCCGGCGGCATCAGGCAGGAGTGGTCAAGTGATGACGTCCCAATGTGTCGTCATAAAGACGTCACGGATTCGAATTTTGTGACGTCATCAAGGCGTCATGAATTCTAGCGCGATGTCATGTGACGTAGTGCCCCACGATGCCGCTTTAGCGTTCCCCTTTGGGCGGCTAACAAAAACCGTTGAGCACGTAACCTGGAGAGAATGGAATCAAGACGGTGCTTGGAAATGGCACATGAAGATGTTTCATTTATCTCTTCACCCTAACTATATAAAAAAACTCTTTAATATGTCTAACGCTAAAGGGGCCCTGCAACACTTACTCAAGTAATCGTCTAATGGCTACAGTAAAAGAGCTTATTGCCTCACGAATCGAACGCAGCAAAATTTTTCTGAATTCGTCAAGTACGACCAGAATTAAGGTATTTTGTGCACGCTTCAAGTGTTTTCTCTCTCACTTCGTAGCAGCGAGCGCATCAAAAGTTATGCAGGGAGTGGAATGACAAAGAGGCAAGGAGACAAGTCCCATTGTCAGCGCACGTCATGACCTTGAGACCAATTTTCTTTTTGAACACGCGGCTAACCACCAATGAGATCGCGAGCGTGTGTGCGGGCATGCGGACATATCCCGCGGTGGCCAACGGGATTGCACGGCTCAAGATGCTTAAATCAGCCAGTTATCATGTACTTTGGGCATGTGACATAGTAATTTGGGTATATGGCATCCTTAGTCTAGAGAAGAGAGAATGATTCTTGCTGACTGATAATTAATCGTGAATTCCAGGCCGCGTGCTGCGCTCTAATGTTTTGGCTCGCGTGTTCTCAGGAGCCTTGGCTACTGATTAGCAGGGTTTTCTGGCCATGCTGAATTAAGTGCTGCAGGTCCCCTTTAAGTCTCGTTTTATTAAAAGACACTAAAATATGTTTGCTTCCCTACAGATTATTTCTTCCGCATATCCATTCCCCCTATTATTCTCCTTTTCTTCTCTCTCTCTCTCTATCTTTTTTTTATTTCATTTTTTGTATCACCAATTCTACTGCCGTGTGTTTCATAACCGATCGCCCTGTGGTGGGTTGTGCCATTCTTCCTGGAATCATCATCATCATCATCACCACGGCGTGCTTTCTCTGCTTTCTTTTGCATCGATCGTGTCTTGAAAAATATATTATCGCGGACATCAGTAACATTCTAACAGAACATTTTCTTGGGACGCCTACGTTGAAGAGGATGACCAAACAGACTTCATATACACGGACATTAAGATGCCAAGTGACGCGGACGGAACTCGTAGAATCGGTGTTGTGCACATATACAGACACACACAAATGTTTTTTTAAGAAGTTTGTAACGATTTAGGGTGATGTGCGCACCCGAACGTAGAGCAGTGGCTAGGTGCCATGGTACTTCAACGCTTCACGTCGAAGAGAATTAACAGTATATGAGAAAAGTGTTTACTGATTTAGAGCACTTGTTACTCTACCATGGGAGGGCAGAAAACCGTGTTCAGAATAAATGTTCGACGATTTAGAGAACGATGCACTCTGCTATGCAAGAGCAATATGCAGTTTGATATACTGTCCGTTAATGAGTGATTGAAAAAGTGGTCGAAATATTTACACTATTCACACTATGTAAAAATATTTACACTATGTATAGAACATGAGTTAGGCGTGTGTGTTTTGTAACGAGTGGGTAACAATTGAGAGTACTAAATACTCTACTATGGGAGAGCATAAAGCCGTCCCGAAGGCCTCACGCGCGAGGAGTAGATACAAGCACCAAGAGAGTTAAAGTTTAGAAAATGTTTATTCTATCGTGGGACGCAACTAACCCATGAAACGAGCGTCTACACAACAAGCACAATAACAAACAAATGACAAAGCACAAGATGCATGACACATTTAAACAAAAGTTGACAAGTCCGTAGGGTGTCCCTAGTCCATGTTACTAATGACTACATAGACTACATATATACACTGATCACAATATGAACAATGTGCATGATGATATATGTACAGAACTTACAAAACATGGTGAAGATGTTAGCAAGTATATGCAAAAAGTATAGCAAGTATATGTGAAATTTACATAATTTACAGCGTTAGAATGAAGTACATATGTACAAGACCTCACACCCATACAGTGCACACATAAACACATAGGAACAGTAAATACATACAGATTACATGCACTAATCAGACACTGAGAGGTGACCTGGCTGTAGGAAGAAGGCCAGGTGGAAGACTAATCGAACACGTCTGTCAACTATACGGACAGAAAGCGGCACGAATATTGTGGTAAAAATTCTTCTTACCCATGGAAGAACAATTCCTCCGACAGAAACGATAGAAGTTCAGAGTATAAGCGTTCCAGAAGTAGAAAGAGAGCACGATGACAATGACCTGCCGCAACAGCCTCGCACATATTACGCCACAAACAAGAAGCTCCCGCAGCTATTAGAAGGCGTGCAAAGCGACTACACGAGCAGCGACCAGATGTGACAAAGCGATTAACACCTATAGGCCACGAAAACTAGTGTTAACGGACTTCCAAAACACCTTTGCAATGGCACATTGCTGCAGCATATGCTGGTTAGACTCCTGTAACGGGCAGTTGGATAAGTGGAAGATGCGACCATATCCCACTTCTCCATTCTGTCCTGTGCTGAGAGTGCTCTCCATCCAAGACGCCACATGAAGTCACGAAGGTGACCAGGCAAAAACGATGGTGTTATCGCGCTCCACGAGATGTGTCTCGATCGTGCTAGACAGGCTGGAGCAACCAGAGTAAGCAGAAGAGCCACCGTTGTATCTACAATGCGGCTTTCGAGAATGTCCACACTGGGACAAACCTGCTTCGCGTGTCGTTAAAATGCTACTGCCGTTGAGTAAAATGCGGGCACGTTAAGTGTTGGCGGTGCAGAATTAAGCCATGCATCTGGTAGTAAATAGCGTATCTAGGTGCCTAAGAAATAGCAGGCGAGATCACGCGCGGGGCACTGATCACCATGCAACAACCGAAGTAAGAGTCGTTGGGCAAGCAGCCGGCAGCGAACAGAGACGAATGGGAATGCGAATCCACCGCAGTTTCTCGGTTGCCCAGGTGCTGGGCAAACCAGTTCTGTTCCACCTGACCAGAAAAAAATGAGCCAATGAGGGATTGCAACAACCTAGTGATTCGTAGTGGGGGCTTTACAACATGAGATATGTACTATGCAGGGCCGCGAAACACAGTCTGTGCTTAATACCTTCATCTAACATCGGTAAATCATACTCTTGTGCTTCCCGGACGTGTCGTTTTACATCTTCGACTACTGAAACCCACAAGGAAGCTGATATGCCGTAGCAAGTATAATCGATCCCCAGAATACGAATGGAGTCACTTTTCTAAAGACCAAAAAAGGGACTCAGGCAGACGTCTGGGGAAACAATGAATAAATATCGAAATTTTTAAAAACTAAGCGCAGCACATGAAATCGTGCCATTAGCAGCAAAAAGTAGGCTACGGCATAAACTACGGCAAATACAACGTGATGTCACCAGCAAATGCTGTCACCGTCACGGTACCACTACCTAGAAGAGGAAGGCCTCTAACGTATGGATCAGTGATTAGCGAGCAAAAGAAAAGTGCAGGGGATAAAGGACACCCCTGGCGAACACCACGGGTAACAGGAAATTGCACACTCTCTAAACCATCAAGAAACAACGTGCTGCGTATATTTCTGCATGCGTTTCTGACAAGCTCAAAGAAGTTTTGAGAGAAGCCAAATGCTACCTTTACGCTAAATAGAAAGCAATGTTCGAGGCGATCGAATGCCTTTTCTTGGTCAAGTGAAACGAAAAGTCCCCGAGCTCATCTTGCTAACGTGTACGCAATTATATCACGCGTAACAAATGAGATTGGATAGGATTGGATAAACATTTATTTGGTCCTCCAAAACACAGATCACTGTGTTGCGGGCAGCTCCCACTTGGGCACTGAGATGTAGAGCTCCTCAGCCACCTCGCGGGCTTGGTGGACAGCCCAGAGCTCATCTGCCAAGGACGAGCAGCAGATGGCCGCCTCCCATCTGGCAGAGGTGATGTTCGATAAATGAGCAAATTTGGTACACTGCCAGAGCATATGTTCTAATGAGGCTATTTCCCTACGATGTGGGCAGATTACTTGGGTATAGGTCAGGGTACATGATGTGCAACATTTCCAAAGTAGGGTACATCCGCGGTTGCAAAAGCCTTACTGTAAGTGATTGGGGCCGAGTTAGATTTTTGTTAGGTAAAGGTAAACTCCTTCTAGACAAGTAGAGATGTTTAGTGAGCTCGTTATATGTTGTAAGAATTTCCTGGTTATCCCTTTTAACTGTAGAACGCATCCCCAGGGAGGCACGGTTGGAGAGGTCTCGTGCCGCCTGGTGTGCTGCTTCATTGAGATCGTGTGGGGGGGGGGGGGGGAGTCGTTGATTTGTACAAGGTGAGCTGGGAACCAACTCAGAAGATGATGCGTTATGTTCTGAGACCGTCCTCTTTGCGAAGGCCGGTAATGCTCCAATGGAATCACTGTAGACGACTTCAATGTTATCCATCTTGAGTGCTAAGGTGATGGCCACTTGTTCCGCAATGATTGGGTCTTTCGTCCTGACCGTCGCTGAGTTGACGACACGGCCATCCCCATCAACCACCACTGCCACAAAAGTTTTCCCATTGGCGTAGGAAACCACGTCAACAAATACGACCCCTCGTTCCTCGTTTGAGACTTGACGAAGTATAGTCCTGGCCCTCGCTACTCTTCTTCCGATGTTGTGTTATGGATGCGTGTTTCGTGGTATAGGGGATACCGTGATATTCTCCCTAATGTTATCGGGGATATTATTGTAATTGCGTCTAATTTCCATTGGATGTTGGCCCAGCTCCTGCAGAACCATTCTCCCCGACCTTGTTGTAGATAACCTGGCAAACTGGGCTCTCTCTTGGGCTTCTGCTATTTTTTCGAGCGTGTTGGGAATGCCAAGATCAAGAAGACCCTCGGTGCTGGTATGTATGGGTAGGCCCAGGACCTTCTTGACAACTTTCCTGAGGAGCACATTCAGCGTCTCGGACTCTGCTCTAGACCAGTCATGCATTGCTGCCTCGTACGTGAAGTGGCTTAGAGCAAACGCATGCATCAACCTGATGAGATTGTCTTCCTTGATCCCATTTCTTTTCTTGGCCACTCTGCGTATGAGGTACACCGAACTGTCTGTTTCCAAGTTAACTTGGCTATAGGTTTGCTGTTAGCGCCGGTAGACAAATGTGTACGCAATTATATCACGCGTAACAAAGGAGAGGCGTTGGATTTCTCTTCCAGGAATAAAGCACGCCTGATGATGACCTATTAAGGAAGGCGTCAGGCTTCTCAACCACCGAGCGATAACTGCTGCGAAAGTTTTGCCATCAACGGTGAGGAACGTTATTGATCTCCACTCCTCTGGGCAAACCAACGATGGGTCATGTTTAAGTATTAAAACAATTCGACCACTGCGAAAGCTGCCAGGAATATCAAGATTCTTAAGAAAGTGGCAAATAACAGAGGTAGAAAGAGCACCAATGTCGTCCCAAAACGTTGAATGAAACTCAACAGGCACCCCCCCCCCCCCCCCGGCCCGGGGGCCGAGCCACGCTTTATGGAAGACAGTGCCCCTTTCACTTCGTCAGCTGATGGACATGTGCAAAGTTGTTCAGCTACTTCTGATGAAATTTGAGGGAGCCTACTTGACATTGTGGCTGTCTTGGTGGTACCGCGATGTGATGACATTGTCGTACGAGCCATGTTGGCAAAGTGAGCTAGGAAAACTGATTGATCACGTGCCGGTGGCAACGCAGTTGGTAAGGGTCTGGCAGCCTGAGTTTCTAGTGGACTCGACGGATTGAGAAGCGAGCTTTTCGCAAAGCGCTGAACCTCAGTGGGAACACATGGATTACGTCTGCAACGCCAAGCAGCCACCGTCAACAACGACGCTGAAATAAGGCGTTGAAAATGACCCCGTAACTCTCGCTGCCATACGAGCATTAAGGGAGTTAGCCGATGAACCCGAAAACCAATACACAGCTTTGTGGCAGTGTCCGCTAGTTCTTCGGACGTACGGCGTCTAAAGGCCCGCCCTGCTACTGAGCAGTGTAAACGCCACTGTGTCTTGAGCGCGTCCCAAACCTCCGGACCGGATCCCAAAAGAGATGCGCGCAAGATTCTGGATAAACTGGAGCGTGAACGGGCACTGTGAAGAATGCGGATGTCAAGACGCCAAGGTCTCACTGATAATGAAAAAGGAAAGTAAGCCTCGAGCGTCACTGGTTGGTGGTCTGATATATAAACAGGGGATGATGGTAATGTTACTACATCGGAGTGTGACACGTAAAAAGCTAGCGCGCTGGGCACATATAGAAACGATCAAATCGACTAGACGACGTGCTACGCCGCCAAGTCCAGTCGTACTGTGGTCCATGCACTAGTCTGCACGTATCTATCAAAGAGAAATGTAGGACCGGGCGA